>NW_007247721.1:32112-77321 GCF_000164805.1 Carlito syrichta | reverse complement strand
TCAGGTACTGGCATACAATACTGGTCAAAATTTCCCAGCTCAACATTATATTCCATCCTCTTTGAACTGTCACCTTTAGAATCTTTCCCACACATATGTTTCTGCTGATGCTTATTAGCCAATTGTTCTGTTATTTTTATGTATAAACTATGTCTGTCTGGGTCAGATTTAGCACCAATCACATTGGAATCTGACTCTAGTTATAAACAAAGAAGTAATGGGTGGTGGGGTGGATCTTGAGGTTAAGAAGTATCACCCTCAGGTGAGGTTATTACAAGGCCTTCAAACAAAGGAAGGGTATTCTCCTCGGGCCAGATCAGGCTAAGTAAACAGCACTTAGCAAAATACCTGACAAATAGTAATATACACACAGTATGAGTGTTTACTCGGTTTATTGTTGCTAACATCAGTTGAGTCAGCCCTGGGGAGCAAGAGGTTGATGGAAACTGCAGCAGTGTGTCTTCCCACCCAGCATAACATGGGCACAGATGAAAGAAGGCCAAAGAAGGAGCCCTGAGAAGAGGAAGGATGCAGCAACAAAGTTCAAGCCTGCTATGCATCAGAATCACCTTGGGAGATTAAAACAGATTCTGATTTCCACCACAGCCCTCTAATCAGAACCACAAGGTGAAGTCACAATATTCGTGTTTTTTTCAAACTCCCCATAAGTCTGATAGAGCAGGTCCCTAGGTGGAGGAAGAGAAGCCCCTTAGCATGAGAACTGAATGGTTCTCAGAGAACATCTGGCTTGACTGTGGGACTGGAAGCCAACATGACAGAGCAGCATGCTGAGATTTGTTAAGAGACAGAAGGTGGATGGCACTGAGTCATACAGGAAGGAAAGGTCAGAGAATGCCGGAGTCCTGCTCCAGCTGGGTTCAGGGTTTCCCAAAGGAGGAAACGGCATCAGTGTTGAAGGCAACACCTGAACAACTGACTCTGGTGTTAGCAGGACAGATGCCATTTATTGTCAATTACCAGTGAGCTTTTATGCCATCTTTACAAGGGAGAGATCTTAGAAAAATTCTTAGGATTAAACATAATCAATAACTTTTACCAAAGGAGAATGTTTCCTGAAAACAAAAGGCAGAGCAAACAACTCATATGCAACTTTTCCCAATAAACCAATCTAACGTGAATTCCTTCATGCACAGATGTCACTGTCTTGTGATCTTTAAAGTACTTAATCTAACTGTTATCCTTTTAAGCTTAAAAGAACACACCTACTGCCTAAATCTACTCTACCAAGTTTCAAAAAGTCATCAAGATTACTAAACTGCTATAGTAATCCAATCTTATGTTTTTAATCCTATATGCGCTTAATCCAAACAGCAGGAAGTAACATAACATTAAGAATGGCCATTCAGCTGGGCTCGGTGGCTCAGCCTGTAATCCCACGCCTTTGGGAAGTTGAGGTGAGTGGATTGCCACGGGTTTGAGAACTGCCTGGGCATCAAGACCTCATCTCTACAATAAATCAAAAACTCAGCTGGGCATAGTAGCGCATGCCTGTAATTCCAGCTACTTGGAAGGCTGAGGCGGAATGATAGCCGGAGCCCAGCAGATTGAGGCTGTGGTGGCCGGGAGCGGTCGCTGCACTCCAGTCTGGGTGACAGGGTGAGACTCCAACTCAAAAAAATAAAACATAAAAAAAATAAAATGGCCATTCAGGTGTACATAAAATTCCACATTTAAAGCTCAAATAAGCAGAATTAGTGCATTGGCATTCTCCTCACAAATGATAATAATCACCAATCAGAAGGAACAAAATCTACCAAGCGATTGTCTACCCACACATGACAATTAAAGTGTTCATCTATAGTTCCCTGGCAAGGCCAATGAATTCCCCTACATGCATTAAAGTGAGCACCTCCTGACCTACGGTAACTTTCCCAACAACAATACTTAATTATGTGATTACGTGGCCGAATACTAAGAGGTCGGGAACATGGAAACTTAGGGGGGAGCTCATATAAAGTGAAGGTAATTTTCTCGCAAATTCCCCTTTGTTTCTGTGCATGGGACAAGGAATGATGTGAGTGGGATTTTGTTTTCCATCTTCAGACTGTACAGAATTTTCCGGCTGCGTCAACAACAAAAATAGAAGAAGCAAGGGTTTCAGCTGCCCATGTTTGCTTTGCAACCTGGGGTCTTCAGCCCCCTGGACTTTGTCAGCAGGTAGGCCTCCATGGCTGGCTCCCAACAAGAGAACAATATTTTTATGATGATAGAGCCCTCAGCATTTTTGTGGTGTAAAGAAAAGAACCATGAGGAAGAGATTGAAGAACCAAGAGAAAAGAGGTAAGAAGTTTCAAAGTGAGATTCTGGAGGGGGAATGAGATTTAGAGTAGGTTAGTTTAGTAGAGGTTAGTTTCTGGACAGAGGGACTGCACCTCTTTCTCTAGGAGTGAAGACAAGAGTTAGAAATGCAGGTAAACAGGCTGGGGAAAACAAAACATGATGTCTTACTTTGCTCTGTGAAGTGCAAAGCAAGGTGGCTTTCAGAGAGTGGGAAAGATAGAAGGCAGTTTATTTTTTGGCTTAATTATGTACTGCAAAGGACACCCAGATTTCATTTTCCTTCTTACCCTTAAACTCAGTTTTCTTTTATAATAAGTGAGTATAATAGTCCTTACCTCACAGGGCCACTATAGGGATTGAACACACAAAGAACCAGCTCTCAATCACCTCAGAACTGCTACTCCAATTGTCTACTCCATTAAGACCTATTTGAGATGGCAGAAATGTATTTTCTAAGGTTTCTTTAAATGGTACCAAAAGGCCTTCTAGTTACAGACAAGATGTAGTAGAGTGACTTATTCGTGTTTAAAATCTCTGGACATTTATATCAATAAGCTGAAAGATGAATAAAAGGAGAGACCAGCTTAAGAATCTTTCAACCTAGGGAACAACATGGTGATGGGTTCCCTGTTTTTTCTTTTTCTTTTTCTTTTTGACTGCTATATCCCAGACTTGGAGCTGAACAAGTTGAGAACCCACAAACACAATGAACACAGACAAAAAAGCCCCCCACCCCCACTCCCCAAAGTCTCTTCTCTCTAGCCAAAGAAATAGGATGGGGCAGCTTAGCAAGACAAAAAAAAATTTAGAATCTAACTTTTAAAGGAGAACCAAGTAGAAATTTTACAACTAGAAAATATAAATTTAAAACTCCAATCAAGCACTACAGAAAACCTTGAAAGTCCACTTCCACTGTCCAAGAGCCAGTGTGGAACTTGGACTTCCAATTTCACTTATATGGCTGTAACAAGTGCTGTAAACCCCTCACACACACTGGGATGGAGTCAGAGAAGGCCAGATGGGGAGCTATGGTGCCACCCTGTGATAATAATCATCATCCACTATGTCACTGAGGTCAAGGGAGGCACATAAACTTTCCCATCTGCCCTAAAGTGATAAGAAACTGCCACCATGGGTGCCAAAGAAGGCCAAGGGGGAAGCTGAACTTTCATCCCCACTTGGCAGTACCAAGGTGCTGCCCTCCTTCCCACACTGGTGCAGTGTCAAAAGAGGCCTGCTGAAACAAAGTATTCATATGAGAACCTGTATCTTATAAAACAATACTCAATATGTCCAGAATATGCTAGAAAATCATCAGTCAGACCATGAACCAAGAAAATCTCAACTTGAATAAGAAAAGAGAATTAACAGAAGCCAGTACTGAAAGGACAAAGATGTTGGAATTATCTAACAAGGATTTTAAAATTGCTGTCATAAACATGCTTCAATGAGCAAATATAAACACACCTGAAACAAATAACAATATAGAGCCTCAGCAAAGAAATGTAAGATGTAAAAAAGAATCAAACTTTGGGAGATGGAGGTGAGAGGATTGCCTAAACCCAGGGTTCAAGACTAGCCTGGGCAACTTGGTAAGACCTCATCTCTACAATAAATAAAAAAATTAGCTGGGCGTGGTGGCACATGACTGTAGACCCAGCTACTTGGAAGGCTAAGGAGGAAGGATCGCCTGAGTCCAGCAGGTGGAGGCTGCAGTGGCCATGAGACTCTGACTCAAAAAAAAAAAAAAAAGAATCAAGTAAAAATTTTAAAACTGAAAAACACAAGTGAAAAACTCAATAATAAGTCCAACAGAAAATCAGAAGAACAGAATAAAGAATCAGTAAAGATGAAATTAAAATGATAGAGATTACCCAATCTGAACAAGAGAAAATAGACTGGGGGAAAAAAATGACTAGAGCCTCAGGGTCCTATGGAACTATAACAAAACAAAACACCAAACAAGTAAAATCTAACACTGTGTCATTTTCTGGGAGTCACAGAAACAGAGGAGAATAAGATAGGGCTAAAAAAAAAGTATTCAAAGAAGCAATGATTGAAAACTTCCTAAATTTAGCAAGAGATAAAAACATACAGATTCAAGAAGGTAACTAACCCCGAACAAGGATAGACCCAATGGAATCTACACCAAGACACATTATGATCAAAGTCCTGAAAACTAAAGACAATGAAAAAAAAATTAAAAACTTGAGAGAGAAATCAGGTAGGCCAAAAAGGAATGGCACAGCATACTTCAAGTATTGAGAGGAACTGTGAACCCAAAATTTTATGTTCTGTAAAAATACCCTTCAGAAATGAAGGGGAAATCAAGACACTCTCACATGAAGGAAAACGAAGAGAATTTGTCAACAGATCTACACTAAAAGATGCTTTTAAGACAGAAAACAATGAAAAGATAAATTCTGGAACATCAGGAAGGGAGAATCAAAACCTGAAAAAGTATGGGTTAATAAAATAGACTTTCCTTCACCTCTTGAGTTTTCTAATGTGACCTTCTGTCTACTATGTAACAAGGAGCAGACATGTCAGGCATGCCCTATACTTTAGGTTACAAGCTAAATGGAATACTTTCTATATGTAAAATGGTTAGAACAGCACCTGACACATTAAACAATATATAGTTACCTAAATACAATAAATGTAAAAAGATAAACAAAAGAACATCCACTAGCAAAGAAGGCAGGAAATCCTTTCTTCTCCCATTAATGTGACAGCAAAGCAAAGGCAGGCAGAAATCCAGTCAGCTTTTCCATTTGAGTCCTATACCAAATTATCTGTTCTTAGTGTACCAGAGTTGAAGTGGTTGGTCATAGAGACTGTTTTAAGTCTGCTTAGGCTGCCATAACAACATACCATACACATAGGTGGTTTAAACAACAGAATTTTACTTTATTCACAGCTCTGGAAGCTGGAAGTTCAAGATCAAGGTCCAGTTGATCTTGTTCTGTTGCAATCCCTCAACAGAAAATGGGGACAGAGTAAAGGATCAGTAAATTTCCTGGTCAGGGGGTCTCTTCCTACCATCTCATTGTGTGTTCACATGGCCTGTCCTTGGTATATGTGTGAAAAAGTAAGAAACCACTCTCTTCCTCTCCTTATAAAGCCATTAATCCTGTCAGATTAGAACTCCACCCTATGGCCTTACTTAACCTCAATTACCTCCCCAAAACCCTATCTCCAATATAGTCACATGGGAGGTTAGGTCTTCATCATATGGATTTGGATGGTGGGCACAATTCATAGGAATTCATAGTTTTCCATAGGAAAAACTTTGGGGGAGATGTGAGTTTTTCCCAGTCTTTAATCCCCCACAGCTTTCATACTGTCAATGCAATCATAACACTAAGATCTGTTTTCAGAGAAAAGTTCTCTCCCTCATCTTCTGTTCTGAATATACATTTTCCCTAGGCTTCGAGCAACAGGGTCTGGAATATCAGGAAACGGTTCTGCTCTCACTGTCCTTATCCAGCTTCTTTCATTTATTTCAAAGTGTCTCCTAGCATTAATTAGGTAATGAATTAATCAACAAAGTCATTAGCTAACAGGCTTTCCGTTTTGGAAGTACTTCCACAAATATCAGGAAAAATTTTTCAGTTTAAAAATGCATTCCCCAGTCCTAAATTTTTTTAATTTTAAAGATGTAGGGTACAATTCAGGGTTAGGCATACAAATGTTCATTACCCAGTCCTAAATTCTGGGCTACATGAGAAAGTTTCCTGCTAGATCAAATCAGAGTGAACAGGGGGAGATGAAAAGGAACAGGATGATTTCTCTGTTTCTGTGGTAATCTATCACAGCCTGGATATGTGCACCCTCTGCTCTGTCCTATGATTCTGTTTCAGCCGGGCAGAAGGGAAAGAGCATTGCACTAGAAGTCAGAAGACCAAGGTTATAGTCTTTAACTAGCTGCCTGAACTTAAATGTCAATTCCCTGAGACTAGCCTATAATGTGGATATAAATCCACCCAATCTAGCCCTTTAAAAAAATCAAATGATTATGTAAAAGCACTTTTAAAACAACAAAGTACAATTATACAGTCAATTTCATAGGATGGGTATCTAACTCAGGCTGGAGTAGGGAGGATAGGGGAAGGCTTCCTGGAACTGAGCACAATCATGAAGGATGTAGAAAGGAAAGGAGGAACATCCTGGGCGTGGCATATATGACAAAGTACCTGAAGTCTGCACACTTAAGTTTAAGAATTGAGGAAAATGAGGGTGGGAGGAGGGACACAAGGGAGAGATCATGAAGCATTTTGCACACAGTTTAGACTTTTGACAGATGTGGAAAACAATGAAAGCATTTGAAGAGGGAGTAACATTATCAGATTCATATTTAGTAAGCTCACTTGAGGAGAAACTGTGGGGGCCATGGCCATTAAATCCCTAAAGGTTTTCTGATAAATAAATCACTGGCATGAGGCAGATTGATTAACAGGGGGAAAAGTGTGCAAACTTATTAACATGTATACACAGAAGCCTTCACAATGAAGAACCAACTTCCCAGCAAGTTACAGAAACTTAAATATCATCTTCAGGATACAGAAATAATGGGGTCTTGTAATCTGGTAAAACAGGTTATGAGCGGTGAGAGAAGAGAAATTCTGTTGAGGAGCAACAAATGATTGCTAGGGAGAATGCTAGCCTTCTTTGGAATTTAAATGATCCTTGAAGACAGTCATTATACCCATAAAAAGGTCTGCTTAGGTAGCGGTCACATCTTGACCCTTTTTTCTGCAATAGAAAATGAGATAACACGGAAACAATCAGCTACTTTGAGGGGGTGGGAAATTCAGAGAGAAACTTGTAGCTTATTTAGTTTAGTCATGTCAAAATGCTGTATTTTGGGTTATTGGATTCTGAGTCCCAAAATTACTGTCTGAAGATTCCATAGAAGTTTAAACATGCATTCAAAAGCACCCATTAGAGTCCTTCTCATGAACTCCCCTAAAGAAGCAACTTTTGGACTGCAGCTTTTTATAAACCACTTTTTGAGAAGAATGAAAGCAAAACAATAATTATTTGTGGAATGACAAAGTTTTATGACAGTCATAGTTAAAAGATGAAATTGACAAGAAAATTTGGTTATGTCTGTGGCATACAGCAATTAAACATAATAATCATAATGGCTACTGATAACATATACTAATACATCAGAATTACACAAATCTCCTACAATTTTGAAACACATATTAATAACACATTTATATAATTCTAACCCAAAGAAAGTTAAGTACCATTTCATATTTGACAATACTTCCTGCATGATTTTGACAAACCAAGTAAGCCAAATATGTCTTTCTTGGACTTTTAAAAAGTTAATTTGAGATAAAGACTGAATTTAGAATTTGACTTTGGAGTTTGCAAAATATCAAAGATTAAAAACACGTGATACCACAACATAGGCAAAGATTAAAAGCAAGAACCTTTACTCTTTGAGAGGACATTCCATTTTTCAAACAATAAGACCTAAGGCCAAGTGAATCTCTCTCCCTTATTTTTTGTTGCAGTTTATTCAAAAGGTAAACAAAAACTTTTACTATCTCTTAATAATACACAAAAATCTTGTTCAAAAAAAAATAACAAATTTTATCCTGCATTATTTTGTATTACTAACTTTGAAGTTCATTTTAGTTAAATCTTACATATAAATCTAATTTTACTCAGCTTGACCATAAGGTAGATTTTCATAAATGTCTTATAGCCTTTTATATTTTTCAATTAAAAAGCAAATCAGCACTCCAACACAAGGGCCTAGATGGCTCTGTATTAGTGTGCTTTTGATATTTATGTTTAATTTGTAGAAAAATTAAATAATCCCCTTTAAATTTTAGTCAACTTGACCACACTCAAAATTTCTTTCATGGCATCAATCTACCACAAATCTTCTACAACTTGCTTAACTTTCACTTCTATCCCTATCATTTTACTTTAGGACAAAAACGTATGTTTTTTGTACTTAAAGAAATTTTATTTCAGGGTTGAGTACAATAGCTCACACCTGTAATCCCAGCACTTCGAGAGGCCAAGGTGGGAGGATTGCTTGAGTCCGGGAGTTTGAAACCAGCAAACAGGCACAGTCGAAAGAGCAAAGGACAGGCACTAATGCATAGGTAAGCATGACTAATCCTGCTGATCAGGTCCCTTCTGCTACACTTGAGTGGAGGTAACACTTACATCCAAGGGAATGCCATGAGCAGATAAGGACAGGAAAGTGAGGAGACACTCTCCTTTCTTCTATCCTTATTCATGTGTGTTGGTTGGAAGAGGGAAAGCTAAGTGATTCCTTTCTTTCAACTCTTTCTCTCCAGATGGGTAACAAGCCATCTGGCCATCTGCAGTGTATACTCCTCTAGAGTGCATCCTGAGATCCTTTGATCCTCAGACCCTGAAGAAAAAGTGTCTTAAATTCTTTTGCATACAAGCACGGCCAAATTAAAAGTTGCAACATGGTCTCCCAGGTTGGAGGAGAAGTCAGTCGTTACAAAGGATGGGATCAATGGACCAGGGATGCCAACCCCAAAGGTGCCACTGGGGAAGGCATCAGCTTCAGCCCCCTAGGAGTGATGGCCACCCCTTATTCAGACCCTCCCTGTACTTCAAATATGCCCAACTCTAAAAACTCTCACCCTCGACCAGCTCCTGCTTTACTTATGTCCTTACAGAAGACGTTGGTGAATATGGCCCTACTAAGGTGCAGGTACCCTTTTCCCTATGAGACTTGAAACAAATCAAGGAAGATCTTGGCAGGTTCTCACATGACCCTGACAAGTATATAGAGGCTTTCCAGAGTTTAATACAAGTATTTGAGTTCTCCTGGAAGGATGTTATGGACCCTAATGACCATTGAGAAACAAGCAGCCCTGCAAATGGCGAGAAATTTGGAGATGAGCTTTGCATTTCAAGTAATGGCAGAGAGGGGAAGGAACCTTATCCAATTGGCATATCAGCAGTACCATTGGAAGACCCTAAATGGGGCCCCAATGGTGACCTGGGAGAATGAAGGAGGAAACATTTCCTAGTACGTATACTGGAAGGCTTGAGGAGAACTAGAACTAAAACTCTCAATTATTCTAAGCTATCCATGATAAACCAGGGGGCAAATGAGAATCCCTCAGCCTTTCTGGAAAGGCTAAGAGAGGCTTTAGTAAAGTATACCTGTCTAGAGCCTGAGGGCAACTAATCTTAAAAGACAAGTTCATTACTCAGGCAATTTCCAATAACAGCAGGAAGCCAAAGCCACCAAGACCCTGCCCAATCTGTGAGGGAGACCACTGGAAGGCGAACTTCCCTAAAGGTACAGGACATTTGGTTCAGAACCAACCTTACAAATAGTCAAGCAGGACTGATGGGCCTCGGGGCTTTCCTCCTTGGCTCCAATGGCTCAGACCACCATTACTACCCAGGAGCCTTGGGTCACTCTGGAGGTTGAAGGGAGAAAGGAAAACTTCTTCGTGGACACTGGTGCTTCCCTATCTGGTCTTCTCTCCAATCCAGTTCTCCTCTCCTCCCACAGCAGAACTGTAAAGGGCCTCTCAGGACAGCCTTTTAAAACTTTTCCCAGCCTCTCAGTTGTAGCTGAGGAGACCTCTTGTTTACTCATGCCTTCCTAATAGTGCTTGAGTGTCCAAGTCCTCTGCTAAGTAGGGAAATTTTGGCTCGTGTGTGAGCCATTGTCCTTATGGCTCCTGTACAGCTTCTATACCTTCCCCTGGTGGAAACTGTTATCAGTCCGGGAATGTGGTCACTTCAGGGGAAAATCGGCCAGACTACAGCAGTCATACCCATCTGTATCCATCTTAAGGACTCTACTTTCTTTCCCAATCAAAACAATATCCCCTAAAATCAGAAGCAAAGAAGTGATTAGAAGCTATTATCAATAATCTGAAGAGACAGGACCTTCTTAAACCCTCAACAGCCTGTGTAACACCCCAATATTAGGAGTACAAAAACCCCAATGAGGAATAGAGACTAGTCCAGGATGTCCATCATGTTAATGAGGCTGTGGTTCCAATCCATCCAGTAGTTCCCAATCCCTATACTCTATTAACTCAGATACCTGAGGGAACCAAATGGTTCACAGTCCTGGACCTAAAAGATGCTTTCTTTTGCATTCCTGTGTACCCCAACTCTTAATATCTATTTGCCTTGAAGATTCTTCCAACCAAACCATCCAATTAACTTGGACAGTCCTGCTTCAGGGATTTTAAGATAGTTCTCACCTATTTGGGCGGGCCTTGTCACAAGGCCTCTAAAAGTTTAGGCCTTGCCTGAGATTACAATCACAGTCTCTGTGATACTGTTCAAAGGTTTCTTAGAAGAGTATAAAGTATGCTAAGTCCCTACTTTAAAATTTAGCACTAGATAGCACCAGTTTTTATGTCAGGCTTGCTAAAGCTCTTTTTTGGGGAAGAAAGTTAAGTCACCTGTTGTGCCTGACTAGCACCCTCTTCTGATACAGGTAAAGTTTTAAATGCTGAACATTCTCTGTATGACATAATGAAGTCTGGGAACTGACCAGTCCCACTTGATTAACTTTACTAAGCCCAGTGCTTCTCTTGCAGGTGGGATGAAATATTAGATACTTTGTGATACAAGGAGCATGAGACCGGATCACTCTTACCTAACTGTCCACACCTCACAACTGAGACTGCAATTTAGTAATGTATAAAGTCTTAACAAATCTGTTTGCTCATAATTGGAAATAAGTAGGAACAGATAATTTCACAACTATGCCTTCTGTTTACTCTAAAATGTTTTCATATCAGACCATTTCAAAGGCATTGCTGGAAAGTCCCGAAGAAAACCTCATTAGTTCGTGAACCTCAGGTCACAGGCACACAAGCACAGGAAGTCCTATGTAGGCATATTCTGAAGCGAGGGAAACTTCAGGCAGTGCTGGGGATGCTCAGCTCAGTAGAAGCCATCAAGGTCTCAGAGACACCTGGCATCACTGTTTATGGCTTTATCTTTGTTTCAGATTTTTCCTGTGAAGAATGCAGCACACAGCGTTCAAAGGCAAAATTCTGGGTTTTCAAGGAACTCGAACAAGAAAATGGGTAATAATCTATACTCTCAGACACCACATTGGGACTGATTTTAAGAAGTTGGAAAAAATTAGAATTATGTGGTTTAAAATGAAAAAAGTTAATACCTTATTGTAATCAAATTTGGTCTCAATACAAGTTAGCAGATAATGAGGTTTGGAAAAGAAATGAGTTCCTCTGCTTTAACACCATCTGGCAATTAGACTCATTTTGTAGGCATGAAGGAAAATGACCAGAAGTTCCATATGTAGGGGCATTTAAAAATGTTTTCACTCCTTTGTTTAAAAGAGTATGTCCTATGGGATATTAAATGACCAACTCCAGTGGCTTGACTCAGAACTACAAATACCAAACTCCCAATTACAGAAAACTGTTGACATTTTTAACAACCAAGACATTGAGGGAAAAAGAGAAAGCCTCTAGGATGAGTACCAGCAAGACAAAAAGCAGACAAACCTACTGGCAGCTGTCATTAGTGGCAAAACTTCAGCTATCCAACAGAGACCCGGTAAGAAAAGAAATACTAAGGGGATTGGGATCTGGTGCTATGAATGTGGTCAATCTGAGCACTTGAAGCGCAATTGTCCTCAACCGCCTAAGCCCCTAGGACCTTGTCTAACATGAAAACAAGAAGGCTCCTGGAAGAGCCAGTGAGGCCTCTCCTGGAAGGGAGGGGGAATACCTATGGTAATGGTGGCCATTGACTGATGGGACCCAGGGACCACAGCTCAGTCCAGCACTCTGTTTGCCATCACCCCAGAGAATCCTTGGGTCTGTATGGACATGACTAGATCCAAATTAATTTCTTGATTAACATTGAGACTAAATTTTCAGCCCTTGTGCTCATGCTGAACTCTTTCTCTTGATACCTGCTCCCTAGTGGGAGTTGGGCATGTTCAAAATGTTTCACCTATCCTCTAAAAGGTTACTAAAGATTAAGTCAAATTATGAATGCAAAAAGTTACCTATGGAAAGGTAAATGAAAGAAACCAGAAAGCTCCCCAAGGCAAAATGGCCTCAGTGAAGGTTGGAGAAGTGGCAGAGATGTGGGGAAATGCTTCTCTCTGCTTTCAGTCTCACTGAGGATTATCCCGGGTGGGATAGCTTTCTCTCAACTACTGAAATGAAACTTTGTATTACCAAAATAGCATTTATCTCTATAAAGTTAGAAATAAGAAAATTTATAGGAAAGGACATGGGGAGAGTGGATTCTGGCCCCTTCTATACAAATCTCTGAATATCACTGGATGCTCTGGTCCGAATATGCGACCAAGAATATTGTCAATAAAGCATGATTGTCATGGTTTAGTAGACTGTGTTGACACCTGCCATGATATCACCAGCCCCTTTGGCTACCTCATCCTTATTTGTCAACACACTGGAATTATTGAGTCCTGGACCATATGTAACACTTCGCATTATGACTCCCACCCTGGAAATATCCCCTCTAAACTTTTCTGGAGCACAATCTGTTCATGTAAGCCTAATCATCATGCCTGCAGAACCCATACACACAATGGAACAGTCTCTTGGGAGAGCACTAAACAGGAACAGCTAGGGTTATCCAAAGAGGATTTTCCTCGTGACTGTTCTCTTGACCCTAATGAACCAAGAGAAACTACAGTCACTGGGATGTTCTTCTCATTTAGAACCATTGGGGCACCTTCATTAATTGGAATTGGGTATTATTTTTTATGTGGTAAGGAATTATAATTGGTTCTACTTTACAGATGGAAAGGTGCTTGCACTATAGTGGCGCTGTTCCTAAGGTGATGATCCTCAATTAGACTCAAATGGCCCTATGGGCATATTCTAAATTTAGGATCTGTCCTGGAAAAATCCTTTCAACAACAATGCAGTTGCAGAGATTTAGGGCTTCTGTCCAGCACTAACATGCCTAGCTATAATATACCCAATATAGGAGGATGTACCCTGGACCACCCAATCCTACAAACACCTAGACCAGGACATTCCATTGCCAGAGGTTTCGTTTGATTTGTAAGGATAGCCCTGTTAGAAAAATCTATATTAAATTTCACCCTCATGGTATAGCAACTGTAGTTGCTACTGAGAATCAACAGACATCTATTAACTTGCTAACTACTGTGGTCTTACAAAACCACTGAGCATTGGATATGCTCACAGCAGAATGTTGTTTATGGATTACCACTTCCTACCAGGAAAAAGAAAATCTGCAGGACATAAAAAATAATATCAAAATCACACTTTACGAGAACAGGCAGTTTCAGGACCTAGTTGGTTACAAACCTTTCAACCATCTCTAGGGATTTCTAATATATGGATGTGGGTTTTTCCTTTGGTAGCTCTTTTTGTTACACTGCTTGTGTTTGGTCCATGTTTACTTCCTTGTAAAATTTCTTTCTCCTTGCCTAGAGGCAAACTCCAGATGGTGATGAAGATGGAACCTTGTAAGGGAGCCTCCTACTTCCAAGGGCCCTTAGTTCGCCCTCTGGAGGATCCCTATCTGCCACCCTCATAGGATGCCCATTATCAGCAGGAAGTAGCCTGACCAGTATTGTTCCTACTCCCTAGGTGGTTGGGGTCACGATTCCAGAGGAGGGAATGAGAGAGGAGGCAGAAAACCCAATAGGCAGTTAGGGTGGGTCCTGGTAATAAGCTTTCTGCAAGCCTCTCCCCTCATACTACAACAAAAAACACTCACTTCCTAGAATTCAAAAACACACCACTAAACCTGTGGCTGGCTGGTGTTAAGTGCCAACAGATCACCTCACTACTGGGTTTCTACCTCTAGCTGATTGATACTTAGTACTAACCAATGAGCTCAGCTAGCACCAACCAATAGCTCGCTCCTAGGTCTATATAAAGCCCTGTTTCCGGCTCCACCCGGTCAATCCTCTTTCAGGGCCCCTCCTGAAAGCAGGAGCTTTTCTGTCTTCTTAATAAACTCCTGCTTTCTTACTCTCCAGTTGCTGGTGCCACCCAGAAGATCGCCAGACTTGAAGACTGCTGGACTTGAAAAGCTGCACAGGCCGGAGTCTGGCTTGACAGCTGAAGGAGCCAGCAGAGCTGATGGAGATGAAAGTGAAACTGATGGAATGGGCATCAGAGCTGAAACTGATGACAAAGCTGCTGGACTATCAGAGCTGAAACTGACTATGGAGTGGAGCTGAAAGAAAAACTGACGGAGCAGAGGGAGCTGACACACTTCTGGGGCTTGGCTTGAAGGACATTACTTCTTGGGGCTTGGCTTACAAACTGCAGCACTCTCCGGAGGCTCCGTGGCTGCCTGAATCCCCAAGTTCTCGGAGGCTGTCGCGTTCCCATCGGATGCCATCACTTCCCAGCCACCAAGTAGACGCCACGCTGACAGTGCACCTTCAGGAATTGCAATACCCAGCACACCAGCCAGCCGGATAAAAAAAGCCATACCAATGTTGTCTGTAAAAAGATCATTTGACTTCCTCTTTTCCTATATGATGTCTATTCTTTCTCTTGCCTGATAGCTCTGGCTAGGACATCCTGTACCATATTAAATAGGAGTGGTAAGAGTGGACATCCTTGTCTTCTTCCAGTTTTTAGGAGAAATGCTTCCAACTTCTGACCATTCAGTATGATGTTGGCTATGGGTTTGTCCTAGATAGCCATTATTATTTTGAGGTATGTTTCTTTGATGATTAGTTAGTCAAGCATTTTTATCAAGAAGGAATATTGGATTTTGTCAAACACTTTCTTTGTGCTTATTGAAATAATCATATGGCTTTTTTCTTTAATTCTGTTTATGTGGTGCATCACATTTATAGGTTTGTATATGGTGAACAATGCTTGCATCCCAGGAATAAAGCAAATTTGATCATGGTGGATGATGTCTTTGATGTGCTGTTGAATGCTGTTTGCTAGTATTCTGCTAAGAATTTTTGCATCTATGTTCATCAGGGAAATTGACCTGTAGTTTTCTATTTTTCTTGTGTTTTTGCCAGATTTTGGTATCAAGATGATAATGATTTTGTAGAATGAATTAGGTTGGAATCCCTCCTCAATTTTTTGGAAGTGTTTCAAGGTGAGTGGTACCAGCTCTTCCTCATATGTCTGGTAGAATTTAGCTATAAATCCATCTGGTCCAGGACTTTTGTGGGTTGTTAGGTTTCTTATTACTGATTCCATTTTGTGACTCATTATGGATCTGTTCAGAATTTCACTTCCTGTTTTGATCTTGAGAGTTTGTGTTTTCTGAGGAATTTATCCATTTCCTCTAGATTTTCTTCAAGTTAATAGAGATGTTTATAATAGTCTCTAATAATTTTTCGTATTTCTGTGGGATTGGTTGTAATGCCACCTTTGTCATTTCTGATAGTGCTTATTTAAATCTTTTCTTTTTTACTTTGTCAAACCAATCAGTGGTCTATCAATCTTATTTATCCTTTCTCTTTTTTTTTTTTTGAGTTGGAGTCTCACTCTGTAGCCCAGACTGGAGTCCAGTGGCCGCTCCCGGCCACCGCAGCCTCGACCTGCTGGGCTCAGGCGATCCTTCTGCCTCAGCCTACTTGGAAGGCGTGCGCTACCACGCCTGGCTAATTTTTATTTATTGTAGAGATGAGGTCTTGCCAAGTTGCCCAGGTGGTTCTTGAACCCACGGCTCAGGCAATCCACTCACCTCATCCTCGCAGGATTACAGGCTGAGTTATCCTTTCAAAGAACCAACTTTTCATTTTATTGATCCTGTCTATGATCTTTCTGGTCTCAATTTCATTTAATTCTGCTCTGATTTTGCTTATTTCTTTTCTCCTGCTGGCACTGAGTTTAGTTTGTTCTTATTTTTCTAGTTCATTTAGGTGCAACATTAGATTCTTTATTTAAGAGCTATTTTCTTGATGTGGGTAGTTAGTGCTATAAATGTTTTTCTTAACACTACTTTTGTGAAATTCCAGAGGTTTTGGCATAATGTGTCTCTATTTTCATTTGTTTCAAACATTTTATTTGTCTTGATTTTGTTATTTATTTAAACATTGAGAAGCAAGTTGCTGAATGCCCATATGTTTTATGTAAATTTGAGAATTTCCCTTGGTACTGATTTCTGTTTTTATTCTGCTCTGGTTTGAGAAAATGCTTGGTATAACTTCCAAGTTTTTTTTTATTTGTTAAGACTTGGTATAGGAGCAAACATGTGGTCAATCTTAGAATATGTTCCATGTGTAGATGAGAAAAATGTATATTCTGTGGTTGTTGGATGGAGTAGATGTCTATTAGGCCTAATTGGCCAAGTGTCAAATTTAAGTCCCAAATTTCTTTGTTAGTTTTCTTCCTCAATGATCTGTCTAATTTTGTCAGTAGTGGGTGTTCAATTCTCCCACTATTATTATGGATATCTAAGTCTTCTCTTGGGTCTAGTATTGTTTTATAAATCTAGATGCTCCAATTTTAGGTACATATATTTAGGATGGTTATTTCTTCTTGCTGAATCGATTCCTTTATCATTATAGAATGCTCTTCATTGTTCTTTTTTACTGTTATTGTTTAAAGTTTGTTTTACCTGATAAAAGAGTAGCAACTTCTACTCTTTGTTGTTTTCTGTTGTGATAAATCTTTCTCTATCCCTTTCCTTTGAGCCTATTGCTGTCACTAGACGTGAAATGGGTCTCCTGAAGACAGCAGAATAAGTCTTTTTAAAATCCAATTTGCCACTCTATGTCTTTTAAGTGGGAGCACTTAGACCACTGACATTCAAGGTTAATACTGATATATGAGGTTTTGTTCCCGTTGTAGTATTGTCAGTGAGTTATTTGTAGCCTCAGTTATATGGTTGCTTTATCAGGTCTGTGACCTATGTGCTTATGTAATTTTTTGGTAGGTAGTACTGTTCTTTCATTTCATGTTGAGAATTCCCTTAAGAATCTCTTTTAGGGCCAGTATGGTGGTGGTGAACTCCCTTAGTGATTGCTTAACTGTTTTATTTCTCCTTCATTTATCTTCATTTATCATTTCGCTTAGTCTGGTAGGGTAGGAAATTCTTGGCTGGCATTTCTTTTCTTTAAGAATGCTAAAAATGGGCCCCCAATCTCTTCTGGCTTATAGGGTTTTTGCTGAGATGTCCACTATTAATCTTCTAGACCTCCCTTTATAGGTGGTTTGGGCTTGGCTGTCTTCTATATTATCTTGCAGAAGTTCTCTGAATTTCTGCATGTCAACCTTTCTAACAAGATTGGAGATGTTTTCCTGAATCATGTCCTCAAATATGTTTTCCAAGTTCCTTCCATTCTCTTCTCTCTCAGGAATGCATTGCCGGTGTGGTCGCTTTTCAAAATTCCATTATTTCTTGAAGGTTTATTTATTTTCTTCTTTACTTTTGTCTGACTGGGCAGATTTGAAGTATTGTTCTTCAAGCTCTGAAATTCTTTCTTCTGTTGTTAAGGCTTGCAACTTTACTTTGAAGTTCCTGAGGTAAATGATTCCATCCAGTTCAATTTGGTTCTTTCTTAGTATGGCCATGCCTTCTTTCAACTCAGATGATTTCCTGGCTCCTCTGTTATAAATTTCAATTTTCTCTTTGATCTTGTTCCATCTCTTTGTCACTCATAATGTCAATTCTGTCTCTGTCATATGGAGTATTCATTCTGATTAGGGCCCATTGCTAGGGAACTGGTGCAATCCTTTGGAGGAGATGCAACACTCTGGTTTTCAGTCCTGCCGGAGTCTGAACTGGTTCCTTCTCTTCTAGGGGAGCTAATGCTTCATTTTAAATTTGTTACTGCTGGAAATGGGCTTTTTGATTTCCTTTTCATTTTTCTCTTGTGGGTATGACTGTGGTGTATGTTGTATACAGTCGACTGGCTTCATTTTGGGGTGCTTTCAGATGGCCACTGCTTTGTATGAGTTCTTTGGCTTGCTGATAGTTTCATGTGGTGACTGTCTTGGGTGATACTTGTTGTAGTAATGTATTTTTGTTTGGTTGTATAGTTCAGGTTGCAGTTCAGTAGATGGTGGTTAAGAGTAAGAGCCAGCAGGTAGATTCTTCATTCTTGGCTCACTGGCCCTCAGTAGAGTGTGGGCACTTAAAAAACATCAAAAATGCCCTCCCCCATGCACCCTTGCACTCAGAGACGGTGAGCTACTGGGAAAAGCATGAGAACTGGCCTCTTTATACGTGGCTTCCTGGACTCCAACAGGAAAAGCCACCTCCACATTTGCAATTGTGCTCTAGAGGGAGGCAGGGTGTGAGAGATAGCCTTCACTCCAAGACTGTTCCTGGACTTTGGTGCTGCCTCTCTTGACAGCTGGCACTGTGTTTGGGTTTCCTTTGTCCCAAGGAAGGCTTGTTCCAAGGAGGGCTCCCAATCTCACACCAGGGGTTAAGTCTCTTGAAAATCCATTGCTCCCCAGGGACCCACCGAGACAAAGCAGATTGAGGGCGAAGTCTGCAAGTGATCCAATAGTGCAGTAGCTTGCAGGTGGCAACCACCTGGTAGGGCAGTGGCTCCTGGTGGACAACCAGTATGGCACCCACTGTCTAGGCCAGGGCCTGGGGAGGGGCATGCAGCACAGCTGCACAACTGGCCACCTAGTTCTCTACTCCTCAGAAGATCTCCAACAGCCAACAACAGGGCTGCCCTGGGTTATGGGGACAGAGGGGCTGTCCAACTGTTTAGCAGTCAGCAGATAGTTGAAGGGATGAGGGGATTAGGAAGACACATCTACCCACCCCTGCTGAGCTCCTCAGGTGTCAATCTCAATCAGACTTTTTGGTGCTTTCCCCTTCTCTGTAATCCTCTAGCGGTTCTAACCTCCTCTCCCTCCATTTTCCACTCAAAATGGGCACTCACCAGCAATCTCAATCTTCTCTCTTAGGAGAACTTGTATGTGATACCCCTCATCTTGCAGGAAAAAAATAAACTTTTCCCCAAATTTCTATATCCCTTTAGTTTTAACCATCATCCTTTTCTTAAAAAAATCTTTAGACAAATTACTTTCCTTTTAACAAATTCTACATTCGCATGCTTTCTTATAATACTTTACCAAGAACATATACTTTCCTTATACATGTAAAATTGTTTCTCTTATATGTAAATGTTTTAATTACACACATTAATTATAATGTTAACTCTTAGTGACTCTTATTTTTAGTGACAAACCTAGGAGGTTAGCAATTTTACTTATGTACCGGATGCAAAGTCCAGGACAAAGGACAATGTTTGGACATATGTTTACAGACAACTTAAGTAAATATTAAAAATATTACAGGCTAGGCATATGGATCATGCCTGTAAGTCCAGCACTTTGGAAGGCCAAGGTAAGAGGATTACCTGAGGCTGGGATTTCAAGACCCAACCTCATAGCAAGACCCCATCTCTACAAAAAATTTTTTTTAATTAGCTAAGCCTGGTGGTACATACCTGTAGTCTCAACTACTTGGGAGACTGAGGCCAGAGATCACTTTAGGAGTTTGAGGGTACAGTGAGCTATGATCATATGACTATATTCCAGCCTGTGTGACAAAGCAAGACTCTGTCTCAAAAAAAAAAGTATCACAGAAGCACAGTTTTATTTATTATTATTATTTTAAATCTTTTTTTTTTTTCCTTTACAGACATGAGATCTCACTTTGTTGCCCAGGCTGGTTTTGAACATCTGGGCTCAAGTGATCCTCCCATCTTGACTTCCCAAAGTGCTGGACTACAGGTGTGAGCCAGCATGCCCAGCCCAGAAGCAAAGTAAACATCTAGCAAAGACAGTATCTGATCAATATAATAAACTCAGACAAAAATATCCAAAAACATTTAAAGATGTTTCTACTTTATTTTACCAACAATTTTAAAGCTTTATTTAGTAAAGATTTCTAAAGTCATGTGAACTAAAAGGCACTTGAGTTAAAGTTTCCATTTTTTTGATAAAATAAAAAAACAACTTACCTTTTTCTTTAAGTTAAGTAGAACTCTTTCATATATTTTGGTAGTGAAGCATCACATACACATAACATATATAAATGCATAGATATACAAGATATACAGACACATACAGAAGCAGATCTTATGGATTTATAAGATTCTCCATTTGCTAGTTTTCAAAGTTTCTCTTTCTATAGACTATCAAGCTCTTGATTATCTGTTTCACTGCCTTAGGAAATTGTTAGCTGGGAAATCCTAATTTTGTATTTCTAAAGGCACAACTTTTAAATGAAACAAGATAGACAATTTATATTTTAAAGTATAGAGCTAAGACATTTGGCTTAAATACTGTACCATCACTTACTCAAACCATGGGGGGGGGTGTATAATTTCAGTTAAAATGGCCAGGAAAAGCATTTTAACAAAAGTATGAGTTATCAATTTAAAACTGGTAAAAGTTTCTAATGTACATAGGTAGACACCCTTACAAATAGTAATTTTCTTTTACAAAAAAAGTTTTAGGATAACCAACTAAATGCCATAAATTTGTACTTTGGCTTTTTAACTTAAGTTGCTTCTTAATTAGATTACTAGCTTCAAGGTGGAGCCCTTCAAGGTGGGCCAAGAAAGCATGCAGTTTTTAAGGCCTAAACCAAACCTTTTAAATCCAAACATGCAAAGAAACAAGTGACACCATGTAATAATAGTCATTCACTGTCAACAAATGCCATCACACATCTCCAAAAGTGTACGTATTTTTTACCTAGTCATTACATACATTAAGGTCAAGTTTCCTCACAATGCAAAATAATTTCTGGTATATCAAGAAGCCAAGGAAAAAAATTAAGTAACAATGCAAAAGAGAGCAGAACTGTAGACCTGAAAAGAATCTGCTCATGACTCTTGAAACTCCACAAAGAAAGCAGAAGACTCCTTTCCCTCAAAGGGGTGAATGATTCCTTTATTCTGAGTTTTTTATAGAGTATGAGTCATTAGACACCTTCCCCAGATATTTTTACTTTATGCCAAAGATGGCAAAGAGGAAGAATGCAATGGAATACCAAAGAGTGAAATAAAAGCAAATGAAAGAGCAATTTTCAAGAAAGAAAGTGAACAGAGGTAACAAATCTGTAATTTTTATTTTTACAGAGGTTTCAATCACAAAGCAGGAGATATCACACAGACTTCAAACTTTACTATAAGGCTACAAAAATCAAAACAGCCTGGTATTGGTACAAGAACAGGCATACAAATCAATGGAACAGGATAGAGATTCTAGAAGCAAAATCTCAGTTTTTCAACCAACTCAACTTTGACAAAGCCTCCAACAACAACCACTGGGGAGAGAAGAACTTATTCAGTAAATGGTGCTGGAAAAACTGGCTGATCACAAACAGAAGATTGAAACAGGACCCCTACCTATCACCATACACGGATCAAAGACCTAAACGTAAAACCTCAAACAATAAGAATCTTAGAAAATTCAGGAGACATCCTTATGGAAATTGGAACTGACAATCAATTCCTCATCAAAACCCCAAGTGCCCATGCCATAAGAGATAAGATAGACAAGTGGGACTTCATCAAACTGAAAATCTTCTGCAAAGCAAAAGAAACCATCAGGAGAGTGGGGAAACAGCCTACAGAATGGGAAGAAATATTTGCCAACCGTATATCTGACAAAGCCTAACATCCAGGATCTACAAGGAATTCAAACATGCCAAAAGAAAAAAAAAACAAACAGCCCCATTAAAAAGTGGACAAAAGATATGAATAAACACTTCTCAAAAGAAGATATACGGGCAGCCAACAGACACATGAAAAAGTGCTTAGCCTTACTAATCATCAGAGAAATGTAAATCAAAACCACAATGAGATGCCACTTAACCCCAATAAAAATGACCATCATGAATAAAACAAACAACAAATGCTGGCAAGGATGCAGAGAAAAAGGAACACTTCTACACTGCTGGTGGGAAAGCAAACTAGTGCAACCTCTTTGGAAAACAGTGTGGCGACTTCTGAAAGAACTAGAAATTGGCCTTCCATATGACCCAGCAATCCCCCTACGGGGAATATACACAGAGGAACTCAAATCATTCTATAAAAAAGATACCTGCACAAGCATGTTTGTTGCAGCATTACTCACAATAGCAAAAACATGAAACCAACTGTGCTGCCCATTAAAACTGGACTGGATTTTAAAAATGGTATATATACACAATGGAATATTATGCAGCCATAAAGAAGGACAAACATATGGACTTTGCAGCAACTTGGGTGGATTTTGTAGAGAAGACAGCCTGGAAGAGGTCAAGACTAGGCAGAGAGCTCACTAAGAACGCAGGTGCAGTAACTCTATCAAGGATCTAAGTTAGGGCAATCATAACAGAAGTGGAGAAGAGCATTATTAATCCAAGTATTTCTGAGGAGGTGTAATCCACAAGACAAACAGCCAGTGAGAATAGAGGTACAGGAAAGAATTGAATATGACTCCCCAGTGTCCAATTGGGGCTAATGGATCTATGATGGTGGTTATTCTCACTAAGCAAGAAAAAACATTTTGGAAGAAAAGAATAAATAATGCTCTAGAATGTGAAGTCTGCACGACACAGTGGCTCAAGCCTGTAATCCCAGCATTTTGGGAGACTGGTCGGGAAGGTCACTTGTATCCAAGAGTTTGAGAACAGCCTAGGCAACATACCGAAACCTTGTCTCTACAAAAAGTGAAGAAGAAAAAAATTAGCTGGGCGTGGTAGCACACACCTGTAGTACTAGCTACTTGGGAGGCTGAGGCAGGAGGATCACTTGAGTCCAAGAGATCAAGGCTGCTGTGAGCTGATTGTGCCACTAAACTCCAGCCTGGGCAACATAGTGAGACCCTGTCTCTACCAAAAAAAAGAATGTTAAGTCTGTGGGATAAGTAGAGTTATAGAGACTGTTAAATACAGGACACTACAGCACAGGAGAGAGGAAGGATAAATACAAGATAAATATGACCATACTGTGTTATTGGGATCACTGACTTTTAGCCAGTATGAAAGATACTCTAGATCCAATGGTTTTTTTCAAACTTTGTACCCTATTCCATAGATTTTTTTAAAGAGAAAATCAAACAAAAATCCTAATATCTAGAACATACTTTAAAAGTTCTTTAGATAGTTTAAATATTCATCTTGTATAGGTAATAGTTTGAAAATCCTCAGATTCATAATGACCTAAGAATCCTGCTTCCTAGATAGCTTTTCCAGGACGGACAATCCTTAGCAACATGACCAATGTCACACAAACCTTGGTCAAGAATTTTCCTCCACATCCAAATCTCTTTTGTCTATTTAAGACCCATTATGTTTTGTTCTGGCCCTCATTAGAAATACATTCATTTACTGCTGTCAGCTTACACAATAATATTTTATAACTTTAAACCTGTAATTTGACTATTCTAAACATATGGGTGAAAAATTAAAAATGCATTTGTCCAGATGTTTCCAAATTTCAACTAATAATTAACATTCTTTATGCCCATGCCCCTAGAACAGGAACCAGAATAGTTAAAATGGCCTAGAAGGCCCTGCATGGTCATGGCTCAGCCTGCTTTTCAGCCTTATTGCATGGTTCTCCCTCTTGTCCACTCTTATTCTACCATACCAGGCTTCTTTCCATTTCTGAGAGATACCAGGCCTTATTTTCACTAACTGCTTCTTTATAGTTACTGCAAATAATCTGATATATAATTTAAGATCAAAGGCAAAAATGAGAACACTTCCTTCCTCTTGGGTCTTAGTTTCTTCATCTATAAAAATAATAAGGCTGAACCACATTGAGATTAATCACCAAGGTTGAGATACCTGAATTCCCAGGGGTCTCATGAATAAGGATCAGTAAGCTTCAAAAAACTAAACTCTTGCTCTTGAAAAGGCTAGAAAGGGAATAAATATTGACTGAGTACCCACTTACAGGTTCAATTTTCCTCATAGTTACTTAACCCATTTCCTGTTTGAGGCTGAAGAAAATTTGACTGGTTTTCAATGTGAAAATAAAATATAAAAACTGCTCTTGGAGTTTTTTCTAAACAGAACTTGCCTCTAATCCTAATGTAACAGGGATGTACATGATGATCAGTATTTAACATCATGTAAATGTAGAATTTAACCTAGAAATGCTACATTTTCTAGGATTTCACACTTTTAGCAATCGAGAATTACTTTAGAAAAAGAGAATTACTTTATTTTAAAATGGAAATATCACTACTAAAAACAGAATGCTGTAAATAGAATGATGTCATTTGTTTCCAGAGTATTGATTCATTAGAGCTACATGAAAATAATAATAAAATTGAGATATTTTGTGGTAAACTTTGAGGGTAAGGTTAGTGATCTCAGGGAAAATGCTACAGCTGCAAATGCCACTGGCAAGTATTCTCAGGCAAATGGGAAAAGGGTCAAAAGTATATGTTGTTATACCTATTTTATCATTTCCATTTTCAGATGAGGAATAGTTCCACAGAGAGGTAAGATGGTTTTACTAAGGCAAAACTGGAGTTTAAAAGGCTAAGCAAAACCCCAAACCAAATTTATTTGCTATGAAGTGGAATTCTATCAATTGAATAATGCAATCAAGATAATCCAGTTAGAATTTTTAAAAAGGAAAAAGAAGTGTATTTTTGTTTGACAGATGGCTTTCAAAACATGGGCCCATGGGGAAGGCAGATAATTAATGGTATCCTCAGTAAAAGTTGGGAGCCAATGGAATAGTCATTTACTAAAGCAGGCACCTTCCAGCTCAAAAAGTAACTAGGATTCTTTAAAAACCTGTTAACACAATACATGTATTGACAAGCAACTACCACGAGATGGCGCAATCCTCAGTAAAAGGAATGAGCTTGGTTCAAGTCTGAAGTCTCACTTTTGCCTTCACCACTCAGAATATCCTTTTTTTTTTTTTTTAGGAATCCAGACTTGGTTTTTCAACTTAATAAGACCTAGGTTACATCAATGTGGTTATTCCTTCGACCTGAAAGTCCTTCCACCGTTTTCTCCCTTCCTCCCCTTGTATATCACATTCACCTTTGGTTATCACCTAAAATATTATTTCCTTAGAGAATCTCACTTCCCTGGCCTAGACTTATTCCCTGAGCATAAACACCCACAGCATCTTGCCCTTAGCCATCATACTTTACTCTTGAAATTTCTAACTTAGTTTGTCAGCTTCATATAAGGGCAAGGAACTATGTTTATCTTATCTGCTGTTCAAATCTAGAGGCTTACCCTGTGTGTGAGTCACAGTAGGTATTCAATAAACAATTGTCCAGTGAACAAAAGACTAAGTGGCAGAGAAACAGATAACTTTTAAAGTTTCTTTCAGACTCAAAAGATTTTAGGGGGAAAAAAATCTTCCCACTAAAACCAAACAAAAGACCAACCATAGCTACCAATCAAGTCTGTATCTTACTGGTCTTTTGCTCTGTATAATGTGGTGAAAGTAGCAATGTTTATATACTACTTGGTAATTCTTTAGTGTCACACTATTTCCCATAATTGTTATCATAATTTATCCATTGACTCATGGAGCAGTCATCTAGAGTAATAATAACTGTGTCTCTAATGGCTGATGAGAACAGCTCTGATCGAGTGTGGAGAGGGGATTTCCTCCTGGCAGCTGCACTCCAGCAGCTGAATGACTTCTTTCCAGGAATAAGGGCCTGAAATGTGGCATTCTTCTGGAGGAGTGTGCTGCAGCTGCTCTGTGCTTTCAAGTCATTCTGGTTTAGTGTGTGCAAAAAGTCTGAGCACAATCCATCAGAAAACTTTTAAAATGATCTCTGCCCCTGTTTTGTGTGCTAATTTCAATTTATCTCAATTTAAATTTAATTCAACACTGAGCACTTGCTGTGTGCAGAAAACCGTGCTGAGTGTGTTAGGTGATATGGAGATGTGATGGCAGGACTTGCCTGTCCACAAGAAGTTTGCAATCCAGAAATTCGTATTTCAGCACTGTAATTCTATACTTAACATTAAGTTTATATTTTGGACAAATCCTTCTGAATCTTTAGGAGAACCTAATAAGATCTTGTGTTAGGTGGCAGCAGGGACAAATCATGAAGTCACTGACAAGTGTATATTCAGTACATTCTTATTGATTTTATAATTCTAACTACAGAAAGTAAAGCTCAACAAAGTATCCTTTAGATGGAATAAGCACTAGATTAAAGAATGAGTAAATGTTGATTATATGATTTTAAAATTAGAAAAGTTGTATCAGACTCTGATGCCCAATGTGTTCAGCATAGAGGTATCCTGTTAACAAACTCCTCTCTCCAGTTTCACCACTCCAAATACTTCAGCAATAATCTATTTGCTAACCATTTCCATTTACTAAATCCCCACCTTGGGCTTTAGAATCAGTAAGTCCAATCCATACTGTTAGTCACACATCCTGCACATTCCCATATGCTGGTGCTTCTGTCTGGGCTGCTCCAGCACCAATGGCGTGGTTATCTACTTTGCTTCAAAACCCAGCCCAAGCTTTGTCTTCCAATGAAGCCTCTCTACCTCCTCTAGAACTTCACTTTGTCATCACTACTAGTTCATGTGAACATGCTCCCCTCCGCTCCAACTGTAAAGGCAGTCACCTTGTCTTGTGTCTACAGTACTTTCAAGCTCTAGCATGGGGCTTCAGGACATTGAAGAGCATCATTCCCTCCATGTGCTCCCTATGTTTTCCACAGATGAGGTGGAGGTCACAAGTCAGAAATCTTTATCTTCCCAACATATCCATAGCTGTGGCCGTAAAATAGCAATTACTTCTCAGTGAGAAACTGACCTGTAAGATCCCAAAAGGCCATGAGATGACAAGAAACATTATTAAATTGAATACTATTCTCTTCCATTTGTATACAATTTTCTCAAGATTAAATTCCTTTCAAGTGCATTGTCTTCTTTCAACTCTTAAAAGCAAAAAGAAAAAAGAACACTTTTAAGAATCTTAGAATCAAAGATCACATCTAACACTCTTTCAAATGAAAATTAAGGCCAGAAAAGTTGAAAGACTTGTCTCAAGTTTTAAGATTTAAGAAGAAAAGCAAGGTGTGTTCATTTCCATTACTGCGTAACAAATTATTAATAACCCAAATTTAGAAGCTTAAAACAACATCCATTTATTAGCTCACAGTTCTGCAGCTTCCAAGTCCAGTATGTCACTGTTGGCTTCTCTGCCACAGGGTCTCACAAGGCTGAGGCAAAGACCACAAGCTCATCTGTGGAAAACATATGGAGCACATGGAGACTAAATTCTCTTCTGGAGGCTCTGGGGAAAGACCCACTTTTAAGTTCATTCTTGTTGGCAAGTTCAGTCCAGGACAAAGGGCCCATTTCTCATTGGCAGGAAACTGCTCTCAGCTCTTCATGGCTCCTTCCATCAAGGCAAAAACAATACATCAAACCTTTCTCATTCTTTAAATCTCTCTGACTTCAGTTGCTGCTACTGACTGACCAGAGAGAACTCTCCACTTTTAAATAACTCATGTAATTAGGTCAGGCCCACCTGTATACTTAAAATCACCTGTGTCAGGCAACGTTTACTGCCATGTAATCATGACAGTAAAATCCATCAAATTCATAGTCCCAAGGATTATATAGGATGTGTACATGGTGGTGGCAAGGAGAGAAATCTTGGAAGACACAGAATCTTGTCTACCACATAAGGATATTGGAATCACATAGACATGGGTTTAATAGCAGTTTTACCACTCACCATCTCTGCAACTGGGCAGATCATTACGTCTTATTGAATATGTTTCTTCAACTGTAGGATAAAAATAATAAATATCCCACAGGGTTTTTATAAGGATTAATAAGACAGACATGAAAGTGTTTTCAAGATGTAACTTGCTACCTGGCAGGATTAAACTGAGGTAAAATGTACAAATGTATGGCACCACTAAACTAAAAGTTCCTATGGTATAAGCCTTACTATCTTTTAGTCACAATAAGATCGAAATTTAGGGCGCCAAGAAACAGACAACAGAAAAAGGGTTTCAAACGGTCATTTATTTCCTACCCAAGATAATGTCAAGTCACATTCAAATATATCTGAACCACTTCTGGCCCTCTACTGAAGGTGTTATTGGTTCATGTGACTGGATAGTCCTGGACCCCCAAACTGGCATGCCTTACCTTGTACAGTTAGGGCCTAACTCAGAGGACTGTCCTATAGATTAAAGCAAGGCACTGCAGACATTCCTTAGGGCAGAAGCTGTGAGCTATGATAACTTCTAATCACTTAATTTAGAACAGTGAGGGGCAAGATACTCTATTGTCCAAAAGAACCCCCAAAAAAGCAAGCCAGCATAAGTATCTGTAGGAGTCTCAGTTTTCTCTTCCTTCAATGTGGCTTAGTTTCTGCAAAAGGAGCACACAAACCTTGATGCAACTTGTTTAAGTATGATGATCATAGGTATGTGAACCCCAATCTCCCCTTAAGTAGAAGTGATAGTACGGTGTGATGACATACAGATAGGTTTTCATTCATAGTTCTTGGCTCATGATTCCCATACTCCTTGTTACAGTCTTTTGTTATAATGTTAGGTGCTTTAGGCCTTAGGTGCAGGCCTTAGAAAACAGGCTCTCTCTGACCTGCTCCCACCCTCCTTTCACCTGCTCCAAGGAGGAACTCTAATCTTTCTCATTGAGGATCTTTTTTTTTTTTAAGTTGGAGTTTCACTCTGTTGCCCAGGCTGGAGTTCAACAGCACGCTCACGGACACGGCAGCCTCAACCTGCTGGGCTTAGGCGATCCTTCCACCTCAGCCTTCCAAGTAGCTGGAACTATAGGCGCGTGCTAGCATGCCCAGCTTATTTTTTTACTTACTGTAGAGACGAGGTTTCACCAAGTTGCCCAGGCTGGTCACGAACCCCCAAGCTCAGGCTCTTGCCTCAGCCTCCCAAAGTGCTGGGATTACAGGCTGAGTCACCGCGCCCGGCCTCAATGAGGGTCTTAAGACCCTCTCCAGAGAGGGTCTTGCCCTATACCCTGGAGGAAGGAATGTTGATATGAAGTTTCCATAAAACCCCAAGAGGACTGGGTTCAGAGAGCTTCAGTGAAATTCCCTGGAGGGTTGCTGCCCAGGGAGGGCATGGAAGCCCTGCGTACCTTCCCCCATACCTTGCCTTATGCATCTCTTCATCTGTATCCTTTGCAATATCCTTTATAATAAACCGACAAATGTGTTTCCCTGAGTTCTGTGAACCACTCCAGCAAGTTAGTTGAATTCAAAGAGGGGGTTGTGGGAACCCCAACTTGAAGCTGGTTGGTCAGAAGTTCTGGAGGTCCAGACTTGCAACTAGTATCTAAGGTGGGAGGAGTTTTGGAGACTGAGTCGGCACTCTGTGGGATCTGACACTATCTCTAAGAAGACAATGTCAGAACTAGATTAGAGGATGCTAAGCTGGTGTCTGCTACTTGGTAGTGGGGAGAAACCCCCCATTTGGTCATGGAAGTCTTTCTCTGTGTTGATGACCGTTGTGATGTAAGAGAAGAGCTAAAAACACTGCTTAGGAGTTTTTCCCAAAGAAGATAGTCAACCCTCCTTGCCAAATATATAAAATAGAGCACAGAACCTGGCACATGCCAGATATTTCAAAATGCATTTGCTGAATGAATGACTGAAGAATGAACAAACAAACAAAACAGTGAGCTGGAACCCAATTCTCATCACTCCCCATTCACTACTCTTTCTAGTATACCACTGTTTCCCACTATACTGGCCTGGTGGCTGCCTCTGGAACAGAGAAATAAAGCAGATATTAAGGCTCTAGCTAAACTTAAATATAATAGCTCCAACAGTCCCTAGAAATTCCAAGCCAGACTGTCAAGCTGAAACTGTCTCTAGAAAATAGCCATACAACTGAGGAAGTGAGCAGCACACCAAACATCTGCTGCCTTTTCTCTGGGGAGCTCAGGTGAAGGTTAATGAGCTCTCTCTGGCTCACGTAGTCTTGCACAATCTGTGAGTCTGGGTCTCGTCCATTTTAAAAAACAAATACACACTAGAAATGCCTTGGGTGTACACATGCCTATACAATGATTTGTGTTCTTTTGCCATAGTGATTTGTGAACTTTTTTAGAAGCTATATTGGAATACCGGAAAACTACTTGGCCTTTGTAGTTCAAGGTCACAAACCTTGATTTCCCCACTTATGAACTGGGTAACTTGGTTCCTTTTACCTACTCTGGGCCTCTGTTTCTTCACTTATAGAATAAAGCTGGGTGTGATGGTTCATGCCCAAAGCAGGAGGATTACTTGAGTCCAGGAGTTTGAGGCCAGCCTGGACAACACAGTAAGACCTCACCTCTACAAAAAGAAAATATAAAAAATTATCTAGATATGGTGACACGTGTCTGTAATCCCAACTACTCGAGAGTCTAAGGTGGAAGAATTGCCTAAGCCTAGGTGCTTGAGGCTGCAGTGAGCTGTGATTATGCCACTGCACTCCAGTTTGGGAGACAGGGTGAGACCAACTCATTTTTCTAAAATAAAAGGAAATAAGAGTAGTTATACTTCGCAGGGTTACATGAAGATGAAACGAATTAGGTGTGCAACATGCTTAGTATACAACAGGCATTCAACAAATAGGTACTATAATTACTAATATGTAACTAAATTCCCTCTTGAATACCTATACATTTACTCCTTCAAAGCACTCATAGTATCAAACCCAACCCAAAGATTATTAAATCATTCCATAAATATTCACTCAGTGACTAATATATGCCAGTAATTATACTGAGTGACAAACATTGAAACAATTAAGAAGTAGGGTCAGGAGAAAGGTGACAGAAATGAACTTACTGAGAGCCCACATTGAGCTAGGCACTATACTGTGTGCTGGAATTCCAGGCAAATAAGTCATAGCATTTGAATTAAATGCCTGTTTCTGCTGTTTCATTTCAGACATTCATTATGAGACATCAAGCTCCTCAGTCTGTGACTATTTGATTACCAGAATCTCTTCTTTGAATTTCACTGGAGCAGAAGAGTGTACCTCAGAGACTTGCTTTATACTCCAGCTAGGCCTGAATTCTGTCACAGCTTCCTACTCCTCCCTAACTATATCTTCAGTTACCCATTTGCAGAGATAAATGATTCCATTTTCTCAACAGAAGCTTCCATGCCCTTGGTCTCAATACTATTGCTTTTTAAAATAATTGTGTTGTAATAAGATTATCCTGCCCTCTTAATGAAGAGCTTATGTAGTTTGGTCACATGTCCTCCTGGTCAATCATGCAATTTATTCTCTGTTGTCAATTTGTCACTAATAAGTCCTCTCATATAATATTATTACAGTAGAAATGACAGACTTCTGTAATATTTCATGAAAATATAGACATTACAGAAAAAAGGTAACTAGAGAATCATACGATGAAGAAAACATTCCACAGTGCTGATGTATTCTCTATTTCCCACAAATCTACAGTGATATGTTGCCATTTTTATAGCAGATCTAGAGTTAACCATCTAGAACAACCTAATTAAAAAAAAAAAAAAAGTGCCCTGGTCACTACAGCAATCTACCTATTTTACAACACAGTAATCCCAGAACAATTAAAATGTAAATGTAAGATGTAACTATATTCAGAGAACAAAAACGAGTGAAAAGTTTTATGCCTTTGGGTGGGAGAGACATTTCTAAGCATGACATTAAAGGCAAAAAGTATCAAGAAAATCATCAATAGAATTGATTACAGAAAAACACTTAAAAGTTTTCTACGGCCAAAATCCCCCATAAAGAAATTATTCCCTGCAAACAAAATAACAAAAATATTAACAAATATAAATAAACTAGGAAAAATATTTGCAATTCACAAAGAGCACTTAACATGCACGGTGCGTTCATAATTGCAAAATGGGCAAAAGTCATGAAAAGACAGCTCAGCTCACAAAATACAATGTCCAATAAACATAAGAAATTGTTTGCGTTCACTAATCAAACAAATACAAATTAAAACCATGTGAAATAATTTTTCATCCATTAGATTGGCAAATATTAAATTTATGAATAATGCCAATGTTGGCAAGTTATGTACCCAAATCAGCATCCTCAAAATTCTTAGAAATATAAATAGGCTTAATTTCTTTCTTTTTTTTTTTTAGCTTAGAAAATATAGTTTATTTAAAAGAGAGAGAGAAGATTCACCTCCCCAACGCCAGGAAACATGGCCTGATCATAGCACAAAGAGCACATGGCCACACCATAGCCTAGCAAGGCAATGGCCAAATAGGCTTAATTTCTAAATGGCTACTTTGTAATATATAAAAGAAATTGTTTTTAAGTATATAACATTTGACTCAGCATTCCACTCTGGGCATTATCCTAAGGAAATAATTAGAGAAGTCACAAAAGTGTATAAGTAAGAACATTCATTATAACACTGCTTACAATAAAAAAAAATTTGAAACAACCTAACATATATAGAGGGTAGTTAAATAAATTATGTTACAGTTATATGGTATAATATTATAAATACCATTAAAAATGATAATTATCTTTCGTTGGCTTTGAAGAAGCTGCCATGTTGTGAGATGGTCTATGGAGAGGACTACAAGACAAGAAACTAAGGGTGACCTTTAGGAACTGAGAGTAGCCCACTGCTAATAGAAATATAATGGGGATCCCATTTTATAGTTGCAAGGAGATGGATTCTGCCAATATCCTGAGGGCATTTGAAAGTAGATCTTTTCCCAGTCAAACCTCTGATAAACCTGCAGCTGTGGCCAATACCTGAATTGCAGTCTGGTGACAGAAACTGTGACAGGACTGATGGTACACAGAAACTTGAGATAATAAATGTGTGGTGTGCCAGGCTTGGTGGCTCAGCCTGTAATCCCGCGCCTTTGGGAGGCTGAGGTGAGTGGATTGCCTGAGCCTACGGATTCGTGACCCACCTGGGCAGCGAGACCTCATATCTACAGTAAATTAAAAAAAAAAAAAAAAATCAGCCAGGCGTGGTCGTGCATGCCTGTAATTTTGGCTACTTGGAAGGCTGAGGCGGAAGGATCGCCGGAGCCCAGCTGGTCGAGGCTGCGGTGGCCGGGAGCAACCACTGCACTCCAGTCTGGGCAACAGAGTGAGACTCCAACTCAAAAAATAAAAATTTAAATTTAAATTTAAAAAAATGTATGGTGCTTTAAGCCATTAAGGCTGTGGTGATTTGTCATGCAAAGCTAAGATATATTAAGTAGAAAATAGGTTATGAAACAGTACATATGTTCTTACTTAAAAATACACGTATGTTTGAATAAATAGTCACAGAAAAGTGTCTTGGACAACATAAATCACTATGTGTATTCCTTATACTTTTCTGCCTTTCTTGAGATCTATTTGCAATGAACATGTATTTTATAATTAAAGACAGATGTATTCCCATTTTTGAAGAAAAAAATGTATATCAAAACTTTGGGAGGAGAGTCTATTTTTGATGGTGTCATTTTCATGTCTTGATGATGCAACAGTTTAAAGTCCTTAGAAATTTAAAAAACTAAAATATTTATGAATAACAAATATAAGTAATATTTTTTCACCCGGTGAATCTTGTTGTTATTGAGTTGAAATAGCCAAGAAGGCTGTTAGGTAAACATGGAATGAAAGTAGTTGACTAGGGTTTTTGCACATATTATTCAAATTTTTGGTGGAACACCCATCCAAATTGTAGTAGAGAAATAAATATCTACATAGTTCAGATTTCCCATAACAGTGATTTAATATACTAAACTATTTGATTTGGGGTTACAAAATAGAATCCCAATAACTATGGAGTATACCTTTCTAGTGACTGAAATAAAGTACTTATATTCAGTTGTAAGATGTGAAAATGAAGTAACTCCAGGACATTGAGTTTGCTAAAGAAAACATCACCTTTGCAATCCACAGATTCAATGCAATACCCATTAAATTACCAACATCATTCTTCTAAGACCTGGAAGTGACAATACAGAAATTCATATGGAAACATAAACGACCATGAATAGCCAAAACAATCCTTAGCAAAAGAAACAAAGCAGGAGGTATTACACTTCCAGACTTCAAACTTTACTATAAGGCTATAATCAACAAAACAGTCAGGTATTGGTACAAAAACAGGCATATAGACCTATGGAACAAGATAGAGATTCCAGTAGCAAAACTTTAATTTCTCAGCCAACTCATCTTTGACAAAGCCTCCAGCAACCACTGGGGAGAGGAGAACCTATTCAGTAAATGGTGCTGGGAAAAATGGCTGATCACATATGAAAATTGAAACAGGACCCCTACCTATCACCATACATAAAAATTAACTCTAAATGGATCAAATACCTAAACGTAAAACCTCAAACTATAAGAATCTTAGAAAATGCAGGAGACACCCTTATGGAAATTGGAACTGACAACCAATTCCTGATCAAAACCTCAAGTGCCCATACCATAGAAATAAAACAGACAAGTGGGACATCATTAAACTGACAAGCTTCTGCAAAGCAAAAGAAACCATCAAAAGAGCAGGGAGATGACCCACAGAATAGGAAAAAATATTTGCCAACTGTATATCTGACAAAGGCCTAACATCTAGGATCTACAAGGAACTCAAACGTGCCAGAAAAAACAAACAAAAAAAACCCAGCCCATTAAAAAGTGGGTCGCTCGGTCTGTAATCCCGCTCCTTTGGGAGGCTGAGGTGAGTGGATTGCCTGAGCCTACGGGTTCGAGACCCGCCTGGGCAGATGAGACCTCATCTCTACAATAAATCAAAAAATTAGCCGGGCATGGTAGCGCGCGCCTGTAGTTCCAGCTACTTGGAAGGCTGAGGCGGAAGGATCGCCGGAGCCCAGCAGGTTGAGGCTGCAGTGGCCGCTCGGCCACTGCACTCCAGTCTGGGCAACAGTGAGACTCCAATTCAACAACAACAACAACAAAAAAAGTGGACAAAAGACATGAATAGACACTTCTCACGAGAAGATACATGGGCAGCCAACAAACACATGAAAAAGTGCTCAGCCTCACTCATCATCAGAGAAATGCAAATCAAAACCACATTGAGATACCACCTAACCCCAGTAAGAATGGCCATCATTAATAAAACAAGCAACAATAGATCCTGGCGAGGATGTGGAGAAAAAGGAATACTTCTACACTGCTACTGGGAATGCAAACTAGTGCAACTCTTTTGAAAGACAGTACAGCGATTTCAGAAAGAACTAGAAATTGACCTTCCATATGACCCAGCAATCCCCCTATTAGGAATATATCTGGAGGAATTCAAATCATTCTACAAAAAAAGATACCTGCACATGTATGTTTTTTGCAGTGCTATTTACAGTAGCAAAAACATGAAACCAACCATGCTGCCCATCAGAGCTGAACTGGATAAAAAAAAAATGTGGTACATACACACAATGGAATATTATGCAGCCATAAAGAAGGACAAACATGGACTTCGCAGCAACTTGGATGGATTTAGAGTCTATCATACTCTGTGATCTATCACAGAAACAAAGAACTGAGTACCATATGTTCTCACTCATAAGCGGACCTTGAAGAATTATTATACTATAAGAAAGAAATTGGCAATAGTGAAAAACTGCCAGGGGATAGGGGGGTGGGATCAGCCGTTGAGGGAAACTGCCAGAGGGAGGGAGGGCCACACCTCATCAACAAGGGTACCTGCATAATGAACATTTATATACCTAACTCTGAATTCCCCACACCTTTAAAATAATAAGAAAGAAAAAAGAAAACATTGTCCTTGATTGTGTTCTCTATCCAATCTCAAAATCTTGTCATGGATCAAAAGGGAATCTCCACCTTCACTCCCTCCCTAGATGTTTAAATTCTCCTGAACTCCCTATCCCACTACTTTTCCTCTCACTCTAGGCAGATAATTCAATGGGTCTAACTAGAGTCACCCATAATACAGGCCATCCTAATAATTCCAGCAATACTACACAAGATGAAGAATGGATGCTAGAGCAAAGAATGGATGCTAAGGTCAAAGGATGCAAACTCCTTGGCTTGGCATACGTGACCTATCATAATAGGACATTGCCTAACTCTTCAGTATGCTCTTCTATTCCCTTTCTTCATACATAGCAGTCATATACACTACCTTCTCTCCCATTAACAGTTTTTTGTACTACCTGATCCCTCTGCTTGGACCACCATTCCCTTTACTTAGCCTGATCCTTTCAAGCTTGGTTTTTCAAGACTCAGCTCAGTCATCATACGTAGAAAGTCTGTAACAAGTCCCTCTTCTTCCCTTTCCTCCCTTTCAGGTTGGACACCTTTCTCATGTGCTCCCATGCCACACGAATATGGTTATCAAGTCTTCAAATTGTCTGTATACCTGTCTGTCTCTTCAGAATGTGGGCAGAGCAGTGTCTAACTCATCTTACCCATTGCTGATGCTTAATGCAGCACAAGTATACAAAAGGCATTGTTTACTAAATGCATAAAGCCAATCCAATTATTTATCAGTAAGCCCAACTATGGGCACTGTTCTCCATTGGACAGTGCTAAGAAATACCAATCAACTTTTACTCTGTTTACTAAACAATTTTTTTAACATTAGCATATTGGTGTTTAGATGTGGCAATGTTTTGTATTGGTGTATTACATGGGCCTGAATTCTGAGCTACAGGGAAGTGTTTTATCCTTATCTTATTCATTGATTGTTGTCTGCTTTACAGAGTGGTCTTTGTTGACTTAGTACAGAAAAGCATATTCTTTAGTTCCATGTGCTTACAACACAATGCAGCCACCTTTTATCAGACCATTTGGTCCATCTAAAAGTCCTTCTGAATTCTACAGTTTATCATCATTTATATCTTCCAGTGTCATCTGTATCATAGGGCTAGTAATGCCTGCCTTGCAGAATTTAATAGGAAAACATATGCAAAGCATCTAGCACAGGGTCTGCCACAAAGTAAGTTGTTCTGCACACACAAGAGAAGGTCTTATTTCTACAGATCTGTGGAAGACAGTGGACCACTTGAGAGACTGCTGGTTGTCTATCCAAAATCTCCCCTTGCCCCTTTTTTTTGAAAGGGGATTTTATTAAGGGCAGCAATGTGCCTTGTTTTCCCAGCTAGGTGAGGCCATGTTGCTAAGTTTGACTCTATGAGATGTAAGTAGAAGTTGCTGAGTGGGGCTTCTGGAAGGGATCTTTATAATAAGGTCATGAGGCTGGAACTCCAACACCCATTTTGGCCCATGAGGCAAATTTGTGGATGGAAACTGGGTCATAAGGATGAGAGAGTAGAACAAGTTTGGGTCCCTGGTGTACCTAACTTACAATTTCTTTTACAGTTGAGGTGAGGGGGAAAAAAGAGTCCTTCTGGGTTGAAGATATTGGAATCTGGGGCTTCTGTCACACACAAGAAAGTCACTGTTAACACATCCATGACTGGCAAATTTTTTACTTTCCTAATACTGAGAATGGGTGAAGATAAAAACAATCTGAAACTAGTTGCTGCAAACTTCTGTTGTTAAGACAAGGATAAAAATTAGAAAATTTGTTTTGAAATATCAGTCTTGTAAAGATTTGTTTAAAATAGACTTCTCCATTAAAATGTTGCAAGTAGAGAAGAGCAGAGGAAAAAATATTTTGAAAGTTATTATATTCCAGGGTTGTATAAATTATACGGGATGTGGTTTTGCATACTTGTTTTTTAGGTATGTAATAGACTACTTGTTATTATTATGTTTGTTTAGAAATACTTTACATGTTTCTTGAAAAACAAAATGGAAAAATGAAATTTAATATTCCTGTTTCATGTGATACATCGTAAAACAATGAACTTTGCATAAAGGAACTGTACAAGATTTCCATATAAATGGAGTATCAGTACATTTTTCATGAACTTTGCAGACTACGTTTTTTGTGGATACTTTGGTTTTCCCAACTGTGTAATTCTTTCCAAATGATGTATTTTCATGTCACCTGAAAGGAGGATCAAAGCAAGGTGTTCCAACTACTACTGTTGAGAAATGTACTCGGTAAATTTCCGGAATCATTATGTACAGTATCACAAGCAATCCATTCTTCTGTCAGAGTTTGTAAGTACTTCAAAAAGGTTACATTAGTATATGGATTGGGCTTACGATATACAATAAATGAAGAGAGTGCAATGTACAATAAACATGAAAAGTTTTTTGGCCACTTGGTTTTCGTATTTTACTATGAACTCAGGCTTATGAACTTTTTGTCCAGTTTTTAAACTTACATTATCAGTCTCCATGATGTCACCATCGTGTATCGTTATCATTTGAATCTCCCGTTTATCCTTCTATGTGGCAGTTAGTACCTCACTTTTCCACCAAAAATCAGATTCATCTATTTTCAATTTTAGATTATTTAGTTCCTTCAGAAAATCTCTATTTCTTCGTATTGTATCACAACTCGAATATATTTTCCTTCAACAACTTTTCAGCTATTGTAACACTATAAGAGTTATCCATGTAGACATGGTGCCATAAGTTTTCATTTTTACTTAAATAAGTGAAATGGTCTTTTCTAAACTGTCCCCTTTTTCACAACACAGCTGAAAGTTGCAGATATTCCCAGAATTTGCCTCTGACACCACTGTGACTAGCATGTTGTACTTTGTATCTGGGTTATAAACCCGAAAAGTCAGTCTTCCAGGATAAGGCATCATGGATGCACCCAAAGAAAGTTCTTATTCAGGTTTGTACACAGTGTTTAACTTATTTAAAACATAATTACGGGTTCATTTTTGCATAATCTGCTGGGACAACTGCATTTCTGCATTATTGGAAAAATGCAAAGCCCACACAATTTGTAGGAATCTATTTCGTGTCACTATTTTTAAAGGAAAGGTGTCGCAATTGGCCCTTGCCATCCCCTCAGCGGGGTCCCCTTGTCGTCCCCTCACGGCCCGCGCTGCCCCCTCACACGGAGTCCCCTCGCCATCCCCTCACAGCCTGTGGAGTCCCTTACCTCCTCCTCCTCACTGCCCGCGCCCATTCGAAAGCGCTGGGAGCCACCGGTCGCGTCACGGGCCGCCTCTGGCCGCTATTGGTGGACGCGCATCACGTGCATCGGGCGGTGGCTGCCACTGGTCAGCGCGGGCGCGCGGAGGGCAGCGCGGGGACGCGGCCGCGGCGGGGTTGCCCGCTGCGGGAAGCGGCCCCTGCGTGTGCCGAGTGAAGACGTTTGCTTGCTGGCAGGCGGGCGGAGGGGAACCCCTCTGCCCCCAGGGCGCATCGCTGGCCGCGGGGGTCGGGGACCGCCCGCGAGGGCGCGGAGGGGCCGACTGGGGCCCGGTGCCCACACACCTTCCGCGGGCCGCGGCTCGGTGCCGGCCGCGCCCGGGCCGCCTGCACCCGCGGCCACAGACGACTTGCAAGACAGACGGCGCGTCTGCCGACCCAGCAGTCCGTGGCTCGGAACCCGGAGCGGGAAAAGGTTCGAACCTGCAGCCAGAGTGGCTGCGCACTCTGCATGGCTCCGACAGATTTGCTTCTTGAAATGCCTGGTTGTTAAGTGTTGCGTTTCTGGGGGCAGAGCATTAGGGCTCATGAGCTTTAGGTCAATGGTCTTGGGGCTGAGGGTCTCACATTCAGATGTCTGCAGGGGCTGGGCTGGGAGCGAGGTGCTAGGAGGACCCCCCTTCTGGGGTGGGAAGCGCCCCTTAGCCGCCGCTCAGAGTGATCTGATAGTTTGATTTTTCATGAGAAGTTGAATATCTGGATTTTTGTGGGGAATCTGTTTATTTTTAAACGTTGGCAAATTTTTTTTTAAAGAAAAAACAATAGCAGCCCAACAAAAGACACTTACAAGCTGGTTCCATTCAGCTAGTTTGTGTCCTGTAATTTAGACCTAATTCTGCCACTAAATTAGTCACATGACATTGACCAAGTCACTTCTCTCTTGGGTAACATTCTCCACATGGGTAATAGTGCTCATATTCTTGGAGGGGCAAAAAGGTCTTAGTATGATCTTTGTGACCTTCCAAAGGGCCACAGAACATAAACAGATATTCATTTTATTTGTGGCATTGAAATGTTATGAGGGGGGTAGTATATTAGGAAAGAAAATTTCTAAAAAGTCTCCTGAGAGGAAAGGAGGATAATGAAAAAAAGATTGAGAAACACTGTCTTAGGGAAATAGATAAGCAGATGGTCCTGGGATAGTTGTGTATGCTAAAAGACTTTTTAAAAACTAGCATTCATGAACTGAAAGCTGGAAGAACCTAAGAGGTCATTTTATAAAAATTGCATGCTATACAGTTAGCCAGCACACACACAGGTATGCACGTATGTACATTTACACACACAATTTTACTTGATCTCTGCAAATCTGGATGGCTCTAGAACCACCCACTCATCCTGTTGTCTCCTAACCACCAGTCCAGTTGTGTCCAGACCTCTTTATGCATAAGAATTCTACCTTGCGGCTGTTTAAAAATGCATATTCCCGGATTCCACATCAGAAATATGGATTCAGTATCTGAGACTGGTCCTGAGAATCTGCATTTTAACAACTTCCCTGGGTTATTCCCATTTTGATGATCCAGGGGCCATTTTGAGAACAACAGTTCTAGTCTAATTTCCCACCCGGTCCCAATCTTTTCTTTGGATTGTTCCCAAGGGACTCAAATTTCCTCTCCTAAGCAGAGATTCCATCTCCTTTTCCAGACAGGTGACCATCTAAGCTTCAGAAGGAAATCCTTTGTTGGAGTAAGCCAAGGTTTGTGAGAGTACTCTGCACTGTAGAACAGCTCAAATTTTGAGACAGTCCTATTTTTGCTGTTTGGTTTTTTTTTGTATGCACTTCCATGCCATTCTGACCCTTCTTAAAAACCAGGTTCAAGGCATTTATTTGGAAGTTACTATTAAATTTTTAAGCACCGTGAAAAAAAGTTTAAAAACAACAATTCAACCATAATGTTACCAATCTAATAATGATTTTCAAGTTCTTCTGTATTGCTGTACTGTTAATTAATGATCTCCTTGTTGTTAATCACATAGATTGTTCAGTTTTGAAAAGTTTAGAAAACTCATTTCAGAGATCACTTGAACTTCAAAATTCCTGTTGGAAATCTGAAAATTATCCTGAGGCTAAACCTTAAATCACAGTTTTCTTAAAGGTACATCTCATTCTTTTTCAAAACCAAAACTGCCTCAAAACCTGAAGATTTTCTTTTGTTCTAAATTAAGTGATGTAGTAGGTATAAAATCATATACGTTGAAATGTTTCTTCAGAATCGTCTCTTATAGTGACTTTGTCATTTCCCACATCTCTTTAAACTTCACTAAAAGATATATTTATGTAATTTTCTTACATCTTTTTTTGCAAGGTATTATCTGGATCATTTAATGCACTTGATGTGTTGTTACTGAAAAAGCTGTATTTCATTTCTCTGGTTACTACGGCAGGATAGAGGAAATAAAGTGAGGTTTGTTTTAAGGAAGAACTGGAGTTCTAATCCCAGTTCCAGTACTTTCTAGTTGTCTTACCTTGGGCCAGTGACTTCCTCGCTCTGATTCTCACTTTCCTAATCTTTAAGATGGTGGCAGTGCCTCTAGAGCTGTGACAATTACAGAAGACAGCATGTGTAAAGCCCTGGTAGAGTACTAAGCACAACTATATTTCCATTAATGTTAGTTCTCTTTTCTCTTTGACTCTCTTTAGAGCAAATTTATGAGTTCCAATCCTGCTGTAATATTTAAGATCATTTCCATTTCCAAAAAAGATACATTTCTTGGAGGACTTGCTATATGTGAGACATAAAAAAAAGTCATAGAAATAATGAGCCATCTTTTTATAAAAATTTGCTGAGAGAACTAAGGGCAAATTGACTATTTTAGCTCTTTATCATGTTTTGCTCTCCATAAACAAAATCATCATTTGTTAATTTAATGTATTGTTACTGAAAAAGTTTCAGTAGCAAATATTTATGAACACTGCTTATGTACCAGTCACTATAGTATAGGTAGTGTAACAGTGAAGAAAGCAGACAGGGTCCCTGATCTAATAGGAATTATATAGGAAAAAGACAATAAGCAAATGAAACATTTAGGTAATTACAGATTGTGGTAAATGTTTCAACAGTAAAACTACAAATAATGTCAGTGATGTTAATGCGAAAAAATGTTTTCCTTATTGAGTTTAAATTTGTGACAGTATTAGTTAGGAAATTATCTTAAAATCACCAGTCTCAGTTTAGATTTTGAAATTAGATTGTGTTTCAGAAAATGGGAGATTTAAGGAAAACAAATGAGAGCACAGTTAAAGACTTTCCAGGTCTGAAATGTTTTGCAATTGGTCCTAGGGATGTAATTTACATTTCTTGCATAAAAATGTCAATGTTTTGATGATTTTTTGCTTAAAACCGCTAATAAGTTATAATTTATTTTTCTTGGAAATCGTTCCTTTTGATAGCAATTTCTATGGGTACTTGTTTTGTTAGAAAATTGTGTTCCCCAAAAATCTTTTTCGGTGGTTTCTTTGAAATATTTAATGCAAACTGACAATGCATAATTATATATATTTATGGGGTACAAAGTGAGGCTATGATTTAGGAATTCAATGTGGAATAATTAAATCAAACTAATTAGTATATCCCTCACCTAAATACTTATTTTTTGTAGTGACAGCATTTGAAATTTACTCTTAGCAGTTTTGAAATATACCATACACTGTCATTAATTATATTCACCATGCTGCGCAATAAATCTCAAAAAAAGGTATTCCTCCTATCTTACTGAGACTTTATATCCTCTATCATCACCCCATTCCACCCAGCCCCCAGCTTCTGGTAACCACTATTCTCTTCTCTGCTTCAAGTGTTTTAGTTTAGTTTTAGTTCAAGGGTTTAGGTTTCTTATCTAAGTGAGAACATGTGGTATTTGTATGTCTGTGCCTGACTTGGTTCACTTAGCATAATATTTTCTAATTCTATCCATGTAGCAAATGACAGAACTTACTTTTTAAAGACTGGTCAGTATTCTATTGTGTATATACCATACTTTTTAAAAATCCGTCCATTGGTTGATGGACATTTAGATTGATTACATAACTTGGCTATTGTGATAGTGCTGCAGCGAACATAGGCAGGCAGACACCTGACTGATTTCAAATCTTTTGGGTAAATATTCAGCAATGGAATTGCTGGATTGAATGGTAGTTCTATTTTTAATTTTTGTAGAAACCTCCATACTGTTATCCATAGTGGCTATACCAGTTTACATACCCACCAATAGTGCACAAGGATTCCCTTTTCTCCACACTTAGTAAATTTTGACTTTGTGATAATGGCCATCCTAGCAGGTATGAAATTGTATCTCTTTGTGGTTTTTATTTGCATTTCCTTCATGGTTAGGATGTTGAGCAACTTTTCATGTGACCATTGGCCATTTATATGTCTTATTCGGAAAAATGTCTATTTAAGTCCTTTACCCATTTTTAATTAGGTTTTTGTTGTTTGTTTGTATGCTGTTAAGTTGTATGAATTCCTGAAGTATTTTGGATATTAACTCCTTATCAAATATATGGTTTGCAAATGCTTCATCGTCTCCTTTGCTGTGCAGAAGCTTCTTAGTTTGTTGCAGTGCTACTTGTTTATTTTTGCTTTTGTTGCCTGTGCTTTTGATGTCATATCCAAAAAATCATCGCCACGACTATTGTCAAGGAGATTTATCCTTCTGTTCTTCCGGGAGTTTTACAGTTTCAGATTTTCTATTTAAGTCTTTAATCCATTTGAGTTAATTTCTGTAAGTGGTGTAAAATAGGGATCCAGTTTTTCTTTTTTTTCCCCTTTCTTTTTGTGCATGTAGATATATAGGTTTCCCAACACCATCTATTAAAGAGATGATCCTTTCCCCGCTGTGTATTCTTGGCACCCTTGTCAACTATTAGTTGACTATATTTGCATGGATTTACAGCATTTAGATTATTTTTTTTTAATAATGGTTTAAAACCTAACATTTGTCCTCTTGGGTGGTAAACCTTGTGATTTTAATCCATAACCTTTGAGTGGCAGGTTCTACCACAGGTCCATCACCTAGCATACTGTTTCTGGCTGCTACAAAAGAATATCACTCTCTTTGTTCTTTTTGTGTGGGGGTATCTGTTTCTGGATTAGATTTTCTTGTCTGGATGTTGCAGTGCACAGCACAGGGAGCTGGCCACTATAGATGGAGAATGATTCAGGGAAGATTCATGAATAATTACTTGAGGGAAGGAGTCACATTAACAAAAAAATCTTCGAGTTATTTCTGTTCATTATTTTCAAGCAGCATCATTTGTTCTGCTGAAACCTGTTTTACCCAATCATTTGTGGCATTCTACCCTTCAAAAGGAAAGTTGCCTTGCCCTGTAAATGAACTTGAGACAGTCTTTAACCAAATTTTGAAGAAAATTTACTATATGCCAATCTTTGTAATGACTTAAATGGATCTACAAGATTCTATAGCAGATTCCTATATGCTTAAGAAGGACCGTGCAATCTTATCTACTTATGGAAACATTTTCTCATTTAGAGTCATGCCTTTGCAAAGTTAATCTGAATATGTTACTTTATACCTTGTAAAGACTAATTCAACTCTGGGTAGAAAAGATTCTAGAGAATTTACATTTTCCTCATTTTTTGCATCTTCCACTTTTTTTTTTTTTTTTTTTTTGAGTCGGTGTCTCACTCTGTCACCCAGACTGGAGTGCAGTGGCTGCTCTCAGCCACCGCGGCCTCGACCTGCTGGGCTCCAGAGATCCTTCCCCATCAGCCTTCCAAGTAGCTGGAACTACAGGTGCACGCCACCATGCCCGGCTAATTTTTTTTTTTTGATTTATTGTAGAGATGAGCTCTCACCAAGTTGCCCAGGCAGGTCTCGAACCCACGGGCTCAGGCAATCCACTCACCTCAGCCTCCCAAGGCGCAGGATTACAGGCTGAGCCACCAAGCCCGGCTGCATCTTCCATTTTAAGAATAAACT
>NW_007247721.1:0-31866 GCF_000164805.1 Carlito syrichta | reverse complement strand
GTTCCAGCTACTTGGAAGGCTGAGGCGGAAGGATCGCCGGAGCCCAGCAGGTTGAGGCCACAGTGGCCGGGAGTGGCCACTGCACTCCAGTCTGGGTGACAGAGTAAGACTCCAACTCACAAAAAAAAAAAAGAATAAACCATCTGTTTGTTTGATTAGTGTTGTGACTGTGCCTTTATGTTATTCTGTTCCCAATACTGTTTCCTAAGAAGATTGCAGTATAATATAATCGCCTTTTGAAAATAATATTTTTTCTTCTAAAAGTAATATGTATTGTCAACTTTAGAAAATATCAATAATCAAAAGAGAAAATAAAAACCATATGTAATTCACTCTTAATATTTTGGTGTATATTATTTCAGTCTTTTTTGTCTTGTGTATATACACATATATGGGGTGCCAAAAAAATGAATACACATTTTAAGCAATGTTACCTATGTATTACTTTTCAAAGTTTACTTGATTGTGGTAGCAATGTGTAGTATGATGTTTGCTCAAACATGCTTCCTTTTCTTTGACTGCCCTGCTTATCCCATGATGATGCTACTATTCATTTGATTAATGCCATCCTTTGAGTGAACATCTTACTTAAAGTGTGTACATTTTTTTGGCACCCCGTGTATATATCTCTTTTATAAAAATGAGAGTATACTCTGAGTTCTATTTTGTAGCTTATATTTTTTTAAATCAAATATATGGTAATTAAGTATGATTTTTACTCATAATTCCAATTATTTTTAAAGATTAGGGACCGGGAGAATCCTGTTAATAAATTTATCTACAGAATAAATTCAGAAACCCAAACTGTAATTCGGGAACAAAATTAACTTCTCTGCTCCTTTTCTTTTCTTTTTTTTTTTTTTTTTTTGAGTTGTAGTCTTACTCTGTCACCCAGACTGGAGTGCAATGGCCGCTCCCGGCCTCCGCAGCCTCGACCTGCTGGGCTCCGGCCATCTTTTCGCCTCAGCCTTCCAAGTAGCCGGAATTACCATGCCCGGCTGATTTTTTGATTTATTGTAGAGAGGTCTCGCCAAGTTTCCCAGGCGGGTCTCAGACCGACGGGCTCAGGCAATCCACTCACCTCAGCCTCCCAAGGCGCGGAATTACAGGCTGAGCCACCGAGCCCCTCCTTTTCTTTTCTTTCTTAATTCCTGCCCCACTAGATTCTGTTGTGGGGGAGTAGGGAGCCTACGACTCTGGAGGAAAGTTCATCTAGTCAGATACATAGTTAACACTTTATGTTCTCTTTGCAAAGCTTTTCAGCCAATATCTCAGAACGTTTATTTATTACTTTATTGCTGTAAAACATCAAGAGTGAAGTTAAGAGGATTTGGAGTAATTATGGGAAGATAAAATTGTGTGCTAGAATTCTTCAAAATTGTAGGGAAGGAGAAGATACCTAAATAAATACAGAGTTAAGTAATAAATATTCAGGTTTGAAATTTTTATATTCCAAAGTAAATGGCCCAGTTGTAAAATTCCGCTTTACCTTTTATATATGACCTGAAACTTTTTAGCAATTTTGTTATAATCTACTGCAAATGTGCAAATATATTTGACTATTAAATTATTCCTGTTTTGAAATACTGAATATTTTTAACTGAATTCTTGATGTGTTTATTATTTATGAGAAATTGTGTACAAATAACTTAGGCCACAGATTAAGTTTATTCTAGATATTTAAAACAATGGTAGGAATGTATTTTAAAATAGCAGGAAAATATATTCATAAAAATATACATAATAATATTCAGTACAATTATAGTCATTGGAAATTGCATTTTTATTCCTATAAAAATAAACTGTTGGATCTGAAAATGTCTAAAATGCCAATAAGCCAAAAAGAAAAAAATATCAACTTATAATTTTGTTAACATTTCATTAGTTTACTATTTTAATTATCTTTGTCCTTCTTAATCTATGGGGGATTATATTCATAATGGTTTTATCAAATGACAGCTCTTATGTCAGTGTTTTTTCTTTCTTGTTAAAAATAAAATTTCAACAAGTTTAGCTTAAAAATCTAATTGGCTTTCATTAGAGATTCATAAGTCAGGCAGCAACCCAACTAACGATTTGAAAAGCCACTGCAGTGTGCTGAGCAGAGGAGATGGCAGAAAAAGACTGAAGAAAGCAGGAAAAAAGAACAAAAAGCAGATTGTTAGTCACAAAGTTACTTTCCTTACACGGTTACAACAAAAGACCTCCTTGTGCCAGCACAGGTAAACTGGGCTTCTTCTAATTGGTTGCTGTGAATCTCTAGTTTTTTGGAAAATTGGCTCATTTCAAAGTTCAGTTTGATTTCATCCATGAGTGATTCCATTCTAGTTTGGTTTGGTGTGTTGAGCCTAGTGCAGGAGCTCAGCCCAAAACACTGGCTTCCTGTAATTTTTAACATCCTCTTTATTTTAATTGAATATGTATACATTAAGTATCAATTTTTAACCTATCCCATGAATAGATTGTCTTATTCCCTTTTTAAGGTCAGAATCATTTATGCACAGTGTATATAAACTATAGTAGATATTTTAATTCCAGATTGACTTCCCCTGGATATCTATAGACCCTGGGCCATCATGTGTTTTTTTGTTTTTGTTTTGTTTTTGTTTTTGTTTGAGTTGGAGTCTCACTCCGTCGCCCAGGCTAGAGTGCAATGGCACACTCACGGCCACGTCAGGGTCGACCTGCAGCATCAACCTGCTGGGCTCAGGTAATCCTTCCACCTCAGACTTCCAAGTAGCTGGAACTACAGGCACACGCTACCGTGCCCAGTTATTTTTTTATTTATTGTAGAGACAGGGTCTTGCCAAGTTGCTTAGGCTGGTCTTGAACTCCCCGGGCTCAGGCAATCCTCTTGCCTCAGCCTCCCAGAGTGCCAGGATTATAAACTGTGCACTGTGCCTGGCCCATCGTGTGTCTTTGGAGAAAGGTATGAGTAGACTAACTTTTTACATTTGTTTTAGTCATTTGAATAATAAAGAAAAAAGAAAAAAAAAAGTAAAGTAATTAATAACAAAACAAAGTAATATAATAATGGGAAATACACAAACTTACAAAGGAGAAAACGTCAGCCATATTCCCATGATCAGCACTTTGGTCAATCTCTTTCAGTCTTTTTTCTATGTGTATATTTTGCATTATGTGTATACGGTTTTGTTTTACTTTCTATATATAAATTTTTACCATTTTAAGTTGATTTTTTAATATGTTAATATATTGCCAACATATTGCAGGTAATGCCAGCACATATCTTTCCCAACTCTTCCCACTTGAAGTCTCCTAAATGCTGACTGTCCTGATTTGGGTAATGTATAATACTTACTGTCATCATTGCTGTCACTTCCTGAATGCTTCTTATGTTTCTATCAGTGTCCTACTTGAACAATCGTACCTTCACTATGCCCTTTTGAACACTGTCATTGGACTACTGTCACTTTCTTTCTACCCCACAGCAGAGTTAATATTCTTAACCCCTGCTCTGACTGATCTCCACATCTTCCTCCATTGTAATATGCCTATTTTGCGAAAGTTTTAGCATGCCTGCAACTTAGCCTACCTTATTTTGCCAGTAAAAGGTTGTGCAGAATCAACTGACTTTAGTTTGCTGTTTTCTTTCTTTTGAGCAAAAGCTCTTTGAAAAAAAGAGATGATAAGGATCACAGGGGAGGTTTTTTCTCTCCATGATTAGTTGTGTGTATTCCCTGGTGCATGTGGAGAATGTATTCTCATTTAGATCCTTTTCTTCTCTTCTATCTGATGCAGCTGATTAGATAGTTCAAAACAAGGAAAAACATAGTTCTACTAAATATTTGTGGATTTCTAAAGTGTAAATGTTCTTAATAGTTTGAATTATTATAAAGAGATTATAGGATAATTGTACTTTTAGCCTATACCTTCCAAATTCTGTTTTCTAAGTGACTGTTATTTGGATCAGTGGTAGACCTGATAGACAAATTAGCTTAAAAACCCCTCAAATTTTTGAAAATAGAGATAAAATTGAACTTTTTCTTTTTGTTAGATTTTAGACTTTTAAATGTTTATATGTTTAAAAAAATTAACTTTTCTAGGTGATTATAATATAGAAGTAATAGCCTTTTGTTACATAAATTAGGGTGAAATATATTGGTTTCAGCAGAGTGAATCTAGTGTTGGACATTTGGGGACGAGATCTTAGCATATATCTGACCCACTTATTTTGGGCCTGATGTTGAGCCCAGCTCTGTCTGTTATAGAATTTATCCTTCATTCCTAAGTGTATCCCTTGAGCATACTAAACAAATCTAATTTCTTTTCCATACAACAGTTTTTCAAATATTTGGTTTCATCATTATCTGGATATATTCTTTCCATCCTTTCTACTAAACAGCTACCATTTAAAATACAATAAGTCCCCTACATACAAACCTTCAAGTTGCGAACTTTCAAAGACACAAATGTGCATTCACATGTCCAGTTACATAAGTTAGTTCACAAGTCTGGCATACATTGTCATATGGATGCATCCTCTACAAGTGGTTGTGCTTTTGTGTACTGTACTATATAGAATACAGTACAGTATTTCTAGCCCAAGATGTATTATAAAACCTATTACAGTACAGTACTATACAGGTATAGCCAATTGTGTTAGCTGCTTACCTAGGCTAACTTTATTGAACCGAAAAACAAATTGGATTTACGAACACGCTCTCAGAATGGAACTTGTTTGTATGTAGGGGACTTACTGTACAGTCCTTCAGGAGCTATTTTATGTATCCCTCTATTTCCCCATGCCTCTTATAGTTCTGTTGATTAGATTGGATTGGACTGTTTTTTGTGAGCCTCTAACTTGGTCTCCTTCTCTTTGGACATCTTTCAGTTTGTGTTCCTTTTAAGTTCTGTTCCTAATATATTCTGTCTTCCTACTTTGATGAAATATGACTGCATAATGACACAATTTTATATGATTAAAATTTGGAAGAGGCTGGGTATAGTACCTTACACTTGTGATCCCAGCATTTTGGAAGGTGGAAGTGAAAAGATCATTTGAGACCAAGAGTTTGAGACTATCCTGGGCAACATGAAGAGACCTTGTCTCTACAAAAACTTAGCTGGGCATGGTGGCACACACCTGTAGTCCCAGATATCTGGGAGGCTGAGGAAGAAGGATTGCCTGAGTCTAGGAGTTCAAGGCTGCAGTGACCTGCGATTGTGCCATTGCGTTCCAACCTGAGCAACAGAGTAAGACCCCAACTCAAAATAAACAAATAAATAAAAACTGGAAGAATATAAAAGATGATTTAATGTAATTCTATTATTCATGAGTGTGTCTAGGTTTTCTGTTGCTGGCCAGTTATAACTGAATACTGCATTATTTGTTTTGTTACTCAAGTTGCTTTAGCTTTTGCCACTAGAGGCTCTTTCAGTTGGCTTCTGTATCCAGCAGTCTCTGTTTTGAGCACTTATTACTTTCTGGCTCTACAATATGCTATTGGCTCACCTTGTATATTCCCTGCTCTAGCCCTAAAATCAGTCATTTCAGCAAAGATTCTGGTATCCTTTATTGGAAAATGATACTAGAAACCACATTTGCTCTGATATGCTCATCACTGCTGGGGTGTCATCGCTTTTAGGCATTGCCAGTGACCAGAGCTAACAAATTCACGTATGTATATTAAACTGTGTATGCATACATAGATATATTATTTCTATTTTTAACTCATCAGTATCTGTATTAAGCTAAAGAGGAGTGTGCCCTAATGTATTAGAATCTAATTCAGAACTATTAATACATGGTTCATTGTAACCTTTCTCTCTCACTTATCTGTAACCTCCCAGTCCACAGTGAGAAACCTGACTCCTACCTCACCATCCTTTTATTTATTTTTTCAGTCCCAACTGTTACCTAGTACTCCTATAAGAAATATTACAACTATAGTGAGTGCCTATGTACAGTTTCCATTCATTTCCAAAGTTACTTATACCCCAATCACCTTATTCCTTTCAGTGAGGTTATATCCTACGTATGTTACACAGACATGCCATAGAAATATTGCATGTTTTGTTCAAGACCACTGCATTAAAGTGACTGTCTCTATAAGGTGAGTCACAAAAAGTTTTTTGGTTTCCCAGTGACTATAAAAGTTATGTTTACATTATATTGTTAAGCATGTTAGGTCTGTTAAGCCAGCAATAGCATTGTCTTATAAAACAATGTACACCCCCCCCAAAAAAGAAATACCTTGGCAACTTCCTAACCAAAGAAGTGAAAGACTATTACAAACCAAAACTACAAAACACCACTCAAAGAAATCAAAGATGACACAAACAAATGGAAAAATATTCCATGCTTATGGATTGAAAGAATCAACATTGTTAAGATGTCCATCCTACCCAAGGCAATCTACAGATTTAATGCAATACCCATTAAATTATGAGCAGCATTCTTCTCAGACCTGGAAACGACAATACAGGAATTCATATAGACACATAAACGACCACGAATAGCCAAAACAGTCCTCAGCAAAAAGCAAAGTAGGCGGTATCACACTCCCAGACTTTAAATTTTGTTATAAAGCTACAAGAATCAAAACAACCTGGTATTGGTACAAGAACAGGCATATAGACCAATGGAACAGGATAGAAATTCTGGAAGCAAAACCTCAATTTCTTAAGCAACTCATCTTCGGCAAAGTCTCCACCATCAACCTCTGGGGAGAGGAGAACCTATTCAGTAAATGGTGCTGAGAAAACTGACTGACCACATGCAGAAGATTAAAACAAGACCCTATCACCTCTAAATGGATCAAAGACCTAAATGTAAAACCTCAAATTGTAAGAAAATGCAGGAGAGACCCTTATGGAACTGACAACCAATTCCTGATCAAAACCCCAAGTGTCCATGCCATAAGAGAGAAGATAGGCAAGTGGGCTTTCATCAAATAGACAAGCTTCTGCAAAGTCAAAGAAACCATCAAGGGAGAGGGAAGACAGCCCACAGACCGGGAAAAAAATATTTGCCAACTGTATATCTGACAAAGGCCTAATATTCAGGATCTACAGGGAACTCAAACGTGCCAACAGGAAAAAACCAAACAGCCCCATTACAAAGTGGGTAAAAGATATGAATAGACACTTTGCAAGACATGGGAGCAACCAACAAATACATGAAAAAATGCTCAGCCTCACTAGTCATCAAAGAAATGCAAATTAAAACCACACTGAGATACCACCTAACTCCAGTCTGGATGACCATCATCAATAACTCAAGAACCAACAGATGCTGGAGAGGATGTGGGGAAAAGGGAACACTTCTACACTGTTGGTGGGAGTGTAAACTAGTACAATCTCTGTGGAAAACAGTTTGGCGATTCCTAAAAGATCTAAAATCAACCTTCTATATGACCCCGCACTCCCCCTGCTGGGCACTCCCCCTACTGGGAATATACCCGGAGGAACTCAAATCACTCTATGAAAAACACCTGTACTCGCATGTTTATTGCAGCATTATTCACAATAGCAAAAACATGGAACCAACATGGAACCAACTATGCTGCCCATCGAAAGAGGACTGCATAAAAAAATGTGGTACATATACACAATAGAATATTACACAACCATAAAGAAGGACAAAAATGTGAACTTTGCAGCAATTTGGATGGACTTAGAGGCTATAATACAGAGTGATCTGCCACAGAAGCAAAGAACTGAGTACCACATGTTCTCACTCATAAGCAGACCATAAACAATTATCATAATACTATAAGAAAGGAATTGGCAGTAGTAGAAAAATGCCAGGGGAGGGCAGGAGCAGGATTGGCAATAGCGGGAAACTGCCAGGGGAGGAGGGGACAGACTTTATCAACAAGGGTACCTGCATAAACATTTGTATACCTAACCCTAAATTGTACCCCATATCTTTAAAGTAAAAAATTAAAAAAATAAACAATGTATATACCTTAATTTAAAAATACTTTATTGCTAAGAAAGCTAATGACCAACTGAACCTTCAGCGAGTTACACTTTTTGTTGGTGGAGAATCTTGCATCGATGTTGATAGCTGCTGAGTGATCAGGGTAGACCTCTGCTGAAGCTGAGGTGGCTGTAGCCATTTCTTAACATAAGATCAGACTAATGTTTGCTGCATCAATTGACTTCCTCTTTCATGAAAAATTTTCCTGTAGCATGTGATGCTATTTTACCCACAGTAGAACTTCTTTCGAAATTGGAATCAGTACTCTCAAACCCTGTTGCTGCTTTATCTACTGAGTTTATGTAATATTCTAAATTGTTTGTTGTCATTTCAACAATGTTTGCAGCATCTTTACCAGGAATACTTTCCTTCTGAAGAAATTATCTTTGCTGATCCATAAGAAGCAACTCCTTATCCCTTCATGTTTTATTATGAAATTGCAGCAATTCAGTCACACATCTTCAGGTTCCACTTCTAGTTCTCCTGCTGATTCCACCACATCTGCAGTGAATTCCTTCACTGAAGTCTTTAATCCCTCAAAGTCATCCATGAAGGCTGGAATCAGCTTCTTCCAAACTCCTGCTAATGTTGATATTTTGATCTTCTCTCATGAATCAAGAATGTTCTTCATGATTCACAAATGTTTGTAATTCATAGAGGAGAGTTTCTGTTACTTTCCATTCTTGCCAGCACTTGATATTGCTAGTTGTTGGTGGTTCATGTTTTTTGTTTGTTTTTGTTTTGTTTTGTTTTGTTTTGTTTTGTTTTTAACCATTCTAATAGATGTGTAATAGTGTATCATTGTGGCTTTAGTTTGGACATCCCCTATATCGAGCATCTTTTCATATACCTATGTGTCAAATATATGTGTGTGTGTGTGTGTGTGTGTGTGTGTGTGTGTGTGTGTGTGTGAGTTGTCTGTTTAGATCTTGTGCTCGTTTCTTTTTATTTCAGTAGAAACTTGAAAATATAGTATCAAGGTTGTATTTGTAATTTAGAAATAATTTTAAAGTTTAAATAGTACAGAAATATATAAAGTAAAACAGGATATATTCTCCCTTTTGACTCCAAATCTAAATCTCTGAAAATGCCTGGTGTTAATAGATTGATGTGTATACTGCTAGTTTTTCACCTGTTCTTCTACTAGCACAAATGCATTTTTTCTATCTTTTTGGAAGTTTTTACAATTAAATGTGACTACACCAAAATTATTACACTGCAAATTGCTTTTACTTTTTAAATTTATCACTAAACTACATTCAGCTTGCAAGGTTAGTATGTATAAGTTTAACTTGTTAAAAACAGGCTGGGCACAGTGACTCCCGTCTGTAATCTCAGCAGTTTGGGAGGCTACGACAGGAGGATTGCCTGAGCCCAGGAGTTCAAGACCAGCCTGGGCAACATGGCAAGACCTTGTCTCTACAGTAAATAAAAAAATTTAGCTGGGCATGGTGGTGCATGCCTGTATCTCTAACTGCTAGGAAGGCTGAGGTGGAAGGATGCGTGAGGTTGGGCTTCGGTAGCCTGATCATGCCACTGCACTCCAGTCTGGCCTACAGAGTGGAAATAGACCCAGAAAAACAAATTTTAAAAAACAGAATTGGTTTATACTTCATAAGAAATGTGTACTGAACCACTTCTTACTCAAAAATAGTCAAATTGTTACCAATTTCCTTTTTATATATACTAAGGACCTTACAGCATGTGCATTTTAGTTTTTTTCTGAAATAAAAATACATTATGTAGATATATATAATTAACAGTATATAAATAGAAGAGAGTTGCAAACTTCATGGAAATGCTGTCATTTTCTCTTGATCTTGAAACCTTTCCTTCTTTTCTCTCTCCTTTTGCCCATTTTTATTTACTTATTTATTTTTTATAATCGATGTTTTTTATTATGGTATTGTGGGGTACAGTTAAGGGTTAGGTATACAAATACGTTTAGTTCAGGCACCCTTGTTGATAAGAGGTGTTTCCCCATCCCCAGACAGATATTTACAACCATTAATCCCATCTCCCTCCCCCCCCTTTTTGCCCATTTTTAAATTGAGTTGCTTATAAATACTGGATACACATCCTATATCAGCTATGTGATTTGCGGATATTTTCTCTCAGTCTGTGGCTTATCTTTTCATTGTCTTAACAATGTCTTTCACAGAGCAAAAATTGTTCCCTTTGTGTCCAACTTGACATTTTTTTCTTACATGAATTTTGCTTTTGGTAATGTATTTAAAAACTCATCAGCAAACCCAAGATCATATAGATTTTCTCCTATATTTTCTTCTAGAATTTTGATACTTATTTACATTTAAGTCTATGATATATTTTTGTGTAAAGTGTGTGGTTTAATTTGTTGTATATGGACATCTCAATGTCTTGTATCATTTGTTGAAAAGACCCTTGTTTCTTCATTGGATTTTCTTTGTAGCTTTTTTAAAAAGTTGGCGGCCGGGTTTGGTGGCTCAGCCTGTAATCCCAGTGCTTTGGGAGACCGAAGTGAATGGATTGCCTGAGCCTGCGGGTTTGAGACCCACCTGGGCAACTTGGCGAGACCTCATCTTTACAATAAATCAAAAATTAACCGGGCGTGAGAGCGCACACCTGTAGTTCCAGCTACTTGGAAGGCTGAGGCGGAAGGATCGCCAGAGCCCAGCAGGTCGAGGCTGCAGTGGCCGGGAGCGTCCACTGCACTCCAGTCTGAGTGACAGAGTGGGACTCCAACTAAAAAAAAAAAAAAAAAAAATTAGTTGGCTATGTTTTTCTGGGTCTATTTCCAATTTCTCTATTCTGTTTCATTGATTGGTGTATCTATTATTTTGGCCCTCTGTATTCATTGCTGTAGTTTTTATAGTAAGTCTTGAAATCGGGTAATGTGAGTTCTTCAATTTTTGTTCTTCTTTCCCAGAATTGAATCAGCTATTCTTTTTCTTTTCATGTAAGTTTTAGAATAAGCTCATGTATATCTACAAAAACCTGGCTGGGATTTCTATATGAATGTCATTTAACCTGTAGATCAGTCTGGGGAGAATTGATATCTTTGCTATGTTGAGTCTTTCAATAAGAACACAAGTATCTCCCCATTTATTTAGATTTTTCTTTGATTTCTTTCATTAATGCTTTGTAGTTTTATGTATTCAGATCTTGTATATATTTTGTTAGATTTATGCTGAAGTACTTCATTTGGGGGGCTGCTATTATAAAAGCATTTTAAAATTTCAAATTCAAAGCATTTATTGCGAATATATAGGAGAGTGGTCTACTCTTGTATGTTGACTTTGTATCTTGCAACCTTGCTAAACTCAACTATCATGTGTAGGAGTTATTTGGTAGAGTCTGTAGGTTTTCTGCACGCATAGACAACCATGATAGGCAATCATGGTGTCTGTGAATAAAGATAGCTTTATTTCTTCCTTTCCAATCTGTATGCCTTTCTCTTTTTTTCTTGTCTTAATATACCTAGCTGGGACTCTTAATATGAAGTTGAACAAAAGTGGTGGTGGGGGGCATCGTGCTTTATCCTGATCTCGGGGAAAACATCAAGGCTCTTGCTATTAAGTATGACGTTAACTGTGATTTTTTAAAAAAATAGTCTTTATTAGGTTAAGGAAATTGTTTATCTGTTTTCAGTGTTAGGTTACTGCTGGCTTTACAAAATAAGTTGGAAAATGATCCCTAATCTTCTATTTTCGGCAAGAGATTGTAGAATTGGTATTATTTCTTTCTTAAATGTGAAACTATTTGGGTCTGGTGTTTTCCTTTTTTGGAAAGCCATTTTTTTCCCCCTACTAATTCAATTTCTTTTTTGAGATGTAGGGCTATTCATTTTATCTATCTCCTTGAGTGAGTTTTGTATTCTTCGAGGAATTGGTCCATTTTATCTAAATACTTAAATTTATGGGCACAGATTTGCTTATAGTATTTATTTATTATCTTTCTCATGTCCACAGGATTAATAGTGATGACCTCTTTTATTCCTAATGTTGGTAATTTGTGCCTTTTTTTCTCCCCTTGATTAGTGGTCTGTCATTTCCTTCTTTCTGCTTCCTTTAGGTTTAAACTGGTTTTCTTTATCTAGTTTTCTGAAGTAGAAGATCAGGTTATTGATTTTAGATATTTGTTCTTTTCTAAAATATACCTTTAATACTATAAGTTTCCCTCTAAGCACTACTCTAGCTGCACCCCATACATTTTGATGTTGTATTTTTAAAAATTGTTTTTGCCAGGCACAGTGGCTCACATTTGTAATCTTAGCACTTTGGGAGACCGAGGTGAAAGAATTGCCTGAGCCCAGGAGTTCAAGACTAGCCTGAGCAATTTGGTGAGACCTCGTCTCTACAATAAATGAAAAAATTAGCCAAGTGTGGTGGTGCACTCCTGTAGTTCCAGATACTTGGAAGGCTGAGACAAAACGATCACTTGAGCCCAGCAGGTTGAGACTGTAGTAGCCATGAGCAAGCCAGTGCACTCCATCCTGGGTGACAGAGTGAGAGTCCAACTCAAAACAAAACAAAATGTTTTTAATTGTGGTAAAATACACATAACATAAAATTTACCATCTTAAGTATTTTAAGTGTACAGTTCAGTGGTATTCAGTACATTTGCATTGTTGTGCAAGATAATTTATACTTTTACTTTTATTTAGTTTAAAATATCTTTAAAATTCTCTTGAAAGCTGGGCTCCGTGGCTCAGCCTGCAATCCCGCGCCTTTGGGAGGCTGAGGTGAGTGGTTTGCCTGAGCCCGTGGGTTCGAGACCCGCCTGGGCAGGCGAGACCTCATCTCTACAATAAATCAAAAAATTAACCGGGCGTGGTAGCATGCGCCTGTAGTTCCAGCTACTTGGAAGGGTGAGGCGGAAGGATCGCCAGAGCCCAGCAGGTCGAGGCTGCGGTGGCCGGGCGACAGAGTGAGACTCCAACTCAAAAAAATAATAAATAAATAAATAAATAAATAAATTCTCTTGAGATTAGGCATGGCGGCTCACACCTATAATCCCAGCACTTTGGGAGGCTGATTACTTGAGCCCGGGAGTTTGAGACCAGCCTGGGCAACATAGAGAATACAAAAAAAAAATCAAAATTAACCAGGCGTGGTGGTGCTTGCCTATAGTCCCACTACTTGGGAAGCTGAGGTGGAAGGATCCTGAATTCAGGAGGTTGAGGATGCAGTGAGCCGTAATCGTACCACTGCACTCCAGCCTGGGTAACAGAGTGAGGCTCCCATTCAAAAAAAAAAAAATTCTCTATTTAGGTCTTGGATTTGGATTGTATGATCAATTTTGAATTGATATTTGTAGGTATGAGAGATTGTTTGAAGTTCATTTTTGTTTTACATATGGATAGTCAATTGTTCCAGCACACTTTGTTGAAAAAAATACACCTCTTCTACCTTTGTGTCTTTATCAAAAATCAGTTGTCCAGACCAACCTGGGCAACTTGGCAAGACCTCATCTACACTAAACCAAAAAAATTAGCCAGGTGTGGTGGCACGCACTTGTGGTTCTAGCTACTTGAAAGACAGGCAGAAGGATCACCTGCACCCAAGTCAAGTCTGTGTTTGCCATGAGCATGCCACTGCACTCCAGTCTGGGTGACAGAGTTGAGACTTGGACTAAAAAAAAAAAAAAAAATTAGTTGTCCAGTAGGTGTGAGTATATTTCTGAACTTTCTTTTTTTTTGTTCAATTGCCTCATATCTCTACCTTTATTAAAGTCATTTTGACTACTGTAGTTCCTTTGCACTTTCATATAAGTTTTGGAATTGGCTTGTCAATTTCTACAAAAAACCTCATGGAATTTTGGTTGGACTATATGTCATGATAGGGAAAATTGATAACTTATAGTCTTCTGAACTATGAACACAGAAAATCTTGACATTTATATAGGTCCTCTTTAATTTTTCTTAGCAGTGTTTTATATTGTATAAGCCTTTCCTACCTTTTGTCAGATGTGTGCTTAAATATTTTATACATTTTAATGTTGTGTATTTTTTATTTCAATTTCATTATTCATTTGTATTGCATAAAAGTATTAATTTTTGTATATTGATCATGTTTACTACAATTTTGCTAAATTAGCTTAATATTGTAGTAGATTCTTTGCAAATTGCACTGAATGTTCTGTGTAAATGAGCATGTTGTTTCTGAATAAACATAATTTTACATCTTTTTTTTTTCCAATATGGAAGCATTAGATTTATTTTTCTTGTATTACTTCTCTGACTAGAATGCTAGTTTGTGTTGAATAGAAGTAGCAAGAGTGGACATGTGTGTCTCAAGAAGGAAAAAAATACATAGAATTGAATGAAAATACAACCTCACAAAATTTGTCAGTCATACTTAAAGCCTTGCTGAGAGGAAATGCAAGCCCAGTTCAATATTTGAAGGTCAGCCAATGTAGTCCACCATATTAACAGGCTACAGGAAAAAGAAATCACATAATTATATCAGTTGATGTAGAAAAAGCACTTGGCACATTTCTACACTCATTATTGTTAAAAATACTCAGAAAATTAGGAATGAAAGAGAATTACCTCAACTTGAAAAAGGGATCTTTTTCTTACAGGAGTTACAGGAAAACAATTAAAATAAAACTTATAGAAGTACAGTTATTTTTTATATATCAGTCTTGTATCCTGCCAGCCTCCTGAACTTATTAATTCTAATTATTTTTAGTGGATTCCTTAGAATTTTCTACATACAAATCACATCATTTGCAAAAATAATTTTATGTCTTGCTTTTTAATGTGGAAGCTTTCCATTTCTTTTTCTTACGTTATTACATCCAGTGGAACCTCTCTTACAATGCTGAAAAAAGTAGTGACAGTATATATTTTCTTGTTTCTGATCTTAGGGGAAAAGCTTTTATTTATTATTGTTAGGCATGTTAATTGTGGAGTCTTCATAGATGCTCTTTATCAGGCTGAGAAAATTTCTTTAGGATCCTAGTATGTTGAGTGTTTTTATCTTGAAAAGATAGATTTCTCAGATTTTTTTTGTCTATTGAAATAATCTTGTGGTTTTTGTCTTTTATCCTATTGACATGAAGTATTACTATTTAATACTTTTAATGTGAAACTAACCTTGCATTCCTTTACTAGATCCCATTTGATCAAGATGTATATTCTTTCTTTTTTCTTATGTTGTTGGATTTAGTTTGCTAATTTTTTGAGGATTTTTGCGTCTGTTCATAAGAGACATTGACCTGTGGTTTTATTGTAATATACTTTTCTCATTTCTGACATGGTCTATCCTCTTCTGTTTTTTGAAAGAGTTTGAGAAAGATTGATGTTCATTCTTTTTTAAATGTTTAGTAGAGGTAACCAGTGAAGCCTGGCCTTTCTTCGTGGGAAATTTTTGAAATGGTAATTATCTCTTTACTTTTTATGAATCTTTTCAGATTTTCTATTTCTTCTCAAGGCATTTTTGACATTTTGTATCTTTCTAGGAATTTGTTTCATTTTACCTATTTGTTGGCATATTTTTCTTCATAGTACTTTATTATAATCCATTTCATTACTATATAGTTGGTTATAATGTCCCCCCTTTTATTCCTGATTTATTAATTTGAGTCTTCTCTCTTGCTTGGATAGTCTAGCTAAAAATTTGTCAATTTTGTTGGTCTTGTCAAAGAAACAACTTTTGGTTTCATTGACGTTCTCTATTGTTTTTCTGTTTACTATTTCACTTATTGCCACCTTAATCTTTTTTATTTCCTGCTGTCTTAATGTGTTTGTGATGCTATAACAGAATCTCACAGACTGGGAAATTTATAAAGAAAAGACATTTATTTCTTACATTCTGAAGACTGGGAAGTCAAGGGTTGAGAGGCATGCATTTGGTGAGGGCCTTCTTGCTGCATTATCCCATGGCGATGGCAGAGGGCACAAGAGCATGTGTGCAAGAAAGGAAAGGGGTCAGACTCATCATTTTATCAGGAACCTACTCCTGCAATAACAGCGTTAATGCATTCATGAAGGTTGAGTCCTAATTATCTCTTAAAGGTCCCGTCTCTCAGCACTGCTGCATTGGGGATTCTGTTTCCAGTACATGAACTTTGGGGTACACCTCCCTTCAGCTTGCTCTGGGTTTATTTTTCTCTTCTTTTTCCAGTTACTTAAGGTAGAAATTTAGGTTATTGATCTTTCTTCTTTTCTAATGTGCACTTACTGCTATCAGTTTCCCTCTCAGCACTGTTATAACTTCCTAAGTTTTGGTATTTTTGTTTGCTTGTTTTCAGTCATCTCAAAGTATTTTATATTTTCCATTGTGTGTTTTTCTTTTGCCTTTACCCATTAGTTATCTAAGCATATGCTATTGATTTCTACGTTGATTTTATTGTAGTCAGAGAACATACTTTGTAACTTCATTATTGTTGAATTTATGGAGGCTTGTTTTATGGCCTAGCATATGGTCTATCTTGGGGAATGTTTCATATGCACGTAATATATATTCTGCTGTTGTTTGTCCTAGGGTATTCTGTCAGTGTCTCTTAGGACTAGGTAATTCGTGGTTTTCTTCTATTTTCTTGTTGAAAATAGATCTTCTGTTTTGTTTTTCCATCCCTCATTGAAAGTGGAGTATTGAAGTCTCCAACTATTGTTGAATTATCTATTTCTCCTTTCAATTTTGTCAGTTTTTACTTTATCTATTTTGGGACTCTGTTCTTAGGAGCATAAATGTTTATAAGCATTATATCTTCATGATCCTCTTTTCATTATAAAATTTTCTTCTTTTACCTCTAATAATAATTTTTGTTTTACAGTATTTAGTGTGGTATTAGTATAGTCATATCAGTTATATTTTGGTTACTGCTTGTATGGTGCTATATCATTTTCCATCTTTTTATTTTCATTCTATTTGTGTCTTTAAATTTAAAGTGCTAAAATGTGTCTCTTTAAATATAATATAGTTGGATTGTTTGTTTTACCCATTCTCCTGAGCTCTACTTCTTTGTTAGAGTTGGTAACTATTTACATTTGATGTAATTACTGATAAACTCAGATTTATTCCTGCTGTTTTTCTATTTTTTAATATATCTTATGTCGTTGTTTAACTTTATCTCTTAATTCCTGCCTCCTTTTGTGTTAAATACTTTTGACTATGCCTTTTCAGTTCCCTTGTTTCTTTTGTCTATTTTTTGAGTTTTATATTTATTTATTATTTATTTATTTTTTAAATTTTTTTTGAGTTGGAGTCTCACTCTGTCACCCAGACTGGAGTCCAGTGGCCACTCCCAGCCACCGCAGCCTCAACCTGCTGGGCTCCGGTGATTCTTCCGCCTCAGCCTTCCAAGTAGCTGGAACTACAGGCGTGCGCTACCACGCCTGGCTAATTTTTTGATTTATTGTAGAGATGAAGTCTCGCCAAGTTGCCCAGGCGGATCTCGAACCCACGGGCTCAGGCAGTCCACTCTCCTCAGCCTCCCAAAGCCGGGATTACAGGCTGAACCACCGAGCCCGGCTGAGTTTTATATTTAATGCTTGCTCTAGAGATCACACTTAGCATTTTAAAACAGTCTATTTCAGATTAATACTTGCTTATTTTCAATGGTATACAAAAACTTTACTGTATACCTTCATTCTCTTTTCCCTTCTTTTTATACTATTGTCATAAAATACAAATTACATATTTGTGTGTTATAAGCTCATCAACTAATTTTTACAATTATTACCTTATGCAAGTATCTTTTAAAACAGGTCAAGAAAAGAGTTACATTTATATGTGTTTTTATAATACCTATTTTGTTTTGTTTTGTTTTGATTTTGAGTCAGAGTCTCACTCTGTCACCCAGGCTGGAGTACGGTGGCATACTCATAACTACCACAGCCTCAACTTGCTGGGCTTAGGCAGTCCTTCCATCTCTGCCTTCCAAGTAGCTGGAACTACGGTAACGTACTACCATGCCTGGCTAATTTTTTTATTTATTGTAGAGATGAGGTCTTGCCAAGTTGCCCAGGCTGGTCTCAAACCCCTGGGCTCAGGCAATCCTCTTGCCTCTGCCTCTCAAAGTATTGGACTTACAGGTATGAATCACTGCTCCTGGCCTTTAATACCTATTTATTTACCTTTATCAGTGCTTTTTATTTCTTTGTGTGGATTTGAGAGTTAACATTTAGTGTTCTTCCATTTTAGCCTGGGGGATTAACTTTAGTATTTCTTATAGGGCAGTCTGCTAGTAACAAATTCTCTCTGGTTTTGTCTTGTTTTATCCGGAGATGTTTTAATTTCTCCTTCATTTCCAAAGGGGAGTTTAGCTGCATATAGAATTGTTGGTTGACCATTAAGTTCTTTCAACACTGAAGAAATAAATGGTCATCTCACTGTCTTCTGACTTCATCTTTTCTGATGAGACATAATCATCTATTCTAGGGCTACAACTTCCATACTGAGTTTAAGTTGCCCCTTTGCATTCACATTATTTCTGTCTTCCAAATCTTATTGAGATAGCTAACCCATTGATAACCCACTTCTGCTCATTACTCTATCTTGGCTTATTCTTTTTTTATTTTATTTTATTTTTTGAGTTGGAGTCTCTCTCTCTGTCGCCCAGGCTCGAGTGCAGCGGCATGCTCATGGCCACCCCAGCTTCGACCTGCTGGGCTCCAGCGATCCTTCCAATTCGGCCTTTCAAGTAGCTGGAACTACAGGCACGTGCTACACACCCAGCTAATTTTTTATTTATTGTAGAGACGAGGTCTCACCAAGCTGCCCGGGCTAGTCTCAAACCGGTGGGCTCAGGCAATCCACTCATCTCAGTCTCCCAAAGTGCTGGGATTACAGGCTGAGCTAGCGAGCCCGACCGGGCTTATTCTTTTAAAAATTTTTTGTTACAAGTCTTTTTGCAGGGTCTGAGGAAGAAGGGGAAGCTCATGTATGAGCTCTGTCCCTACCAAAACCAGAGGTCCTGTATTTCTTGCTAGGGAAGTTCTGATCCAGGTCTGTGAATTCCCAGGAGCCACACACCTAACTGTGTTTTTAGTCACACAGACTTGTCACATTAATAATTGTTTCTTAGAAAAATAGTTCAGGAATTGAAGAGGCAGAAAATCTTGTTATCCTTCTTAGTCTGTATATAAATAGGAATAGTAAAGTAAATAACAAACCCTGGTTTACCCAGTATTATTTTTCATGTTGAACTAGCTGTTATTATTAATGGCAAACAATTTTAAGGAGTGCCACAAAATATGTATTTAAAGGTAAACGTAATTATATGTCTGTAGTTATACATTTATTGAAAGGGATAATGAACATGTATTGATTAGGAATTCATATTATGGTGTCCAAAGCAGTGTGGTATCTGGTCCTTCACCAAAAAATCACTGATATTGTGGGGAGTCTTTGGTCATATTGATACCCATGCCTCCCAGTGCCCTGATTTCAGGTGATGCGTTTGGTTTAAAACAGTTTTCTGGTAGCCAGGTCTCATCCAGAAGCCTATTAGATCTGGTTGATGATTGTGTGAAGATTGGCTCAGGAACTGTAAAAAGAAAGTTTTTAATGTTTGGCAACTAAACAGAACCTAGAAAACCGACCTGACATTAACCTATATTAACGTGAATACCTGCTGTAAGGTAAATGCGAACTGCTTACCTAGTGCAGTGGTTCTGAAACCATTAACATCATGTAGAAACTAGTAAGAAATGCAGATTCTCAATTCCACCCCAGATCTACTGAGTCCAAAACTCTGGGGGTGGGGCCCAGCTGTCTGGGTTTTTTAGAAAGCCTTTCAGGAGATTCTGATAGATGTTGAATTAGGAATTGTTGACCTCATGATGAGCACAGAAGTATCTGCGGCAGTGTCTTGGATTTGAGGTTGATTTAAACTGTAGAAGTAACTAGCCAGGTGTGGCTGCTTATAGGTAAAAGGGTAGGAAATGTGAAAACCTTGGTTGTAAAAGCTAGCTTCATTTATTGTTAACTTTTTACCCATCTGTTTTATCATAATGTGCTTTCTAAAGACTCTGGATCAAACAGCATATTTTCTTTAAATGATGAAATAGCAGGGTTCCTGCTGAAGTGTTGTTTTTCCCTGATCTGTTACTAGTCTCCTGAGAACCTTGTAACCTTCCCTAAGGTGTGAGATCACAGAAGCCAATCCAATGAAGTTAATAGGGAACTGCCAGATATAATGCATTTTCAAGGTGGCCCTTAGTTCTTTCCCTAGGACTAACCTTGCTAGAAATGTTGGGAAATCTGAAAAAATATATATATTTTTGTGTGTGTTTTTTTATATGAGTCTCACTCTGTTGCCCAGGCTGGAGTGCAGTGGCACACTCACAGCCACTGCAGCCTTGACCTGCTGGGCTCAGGCAGTCCTTCTGCTTCACCCTTCCAAGTAGCTGGAACTACAGGTACATGCCACCACACCCAGCTAAATTTTTGATTTATTGTAGTGACGAGGTCTCACTATGTTGCTCAGGCTGGTCTCAAACCTGTGGGCTCAGGCAATCCTCTCGCTTTGGCCTCCCAAAATGCTTGGATTACAGGTGGAAGCCACTGCACCTGGCAAGAAAAGGTATTTTTAAAATGTCTGCGTTCCTCTAGGTGATTTGAGAAGAAAGGGGATTTTATATCATTTTTGTCAGAAGTGAGGACGTTTCAGTTTAAAATAAATCTGTTTTTGTTTTGTTTTACTATATAAGGAATCATAAGAACTGCCTTATCTCTTTAAGAACAATATACTACCATGGTATTAGGAGGCTGTTTTTGTAGCATCTGAGCCACATAGACCTAGATAAATTTTACTAAGCCCTACATGATGAAGGGATATGAATAAAATATGTAATATTATTAAGGAAGGTATTCTAAAGGAGAGAAAATTTGGGCTGAGAGTTGAAGCTGTTGTCATCATGCTTATTTGGCAGAAAGAAAAAAAAAATCTACCCTTCAGGGAATTAAAACACAAATCTGTCAGGTAGAAGATGGACAAGAAATTAGAGATATAAATATGGTCAGGAAAACAAAATAAGGATAATAATATTCTTCCTTGTATTTGCATAGTGCTGCCCCGTAATTATTGGCTTTTAGCAACAGCCTTGAGATGGGTAAGGCATGATTACTATTCCTACTTTACAAATGAAGAAACTGAGATTCAAAGAATTAAGTGTTGATGGTGGCAACCGTTTTGTTTTTGAATGTTTATTTGTACATTAATTCAGCAAATATTGGATACCTACTATGTGCCAGGGCCCGTTCTAGGCTTTGCAGATAAAGTAGTTGACAGAGAAAACAAAAAAACTATGCCTTCATGGAATTGACATTCTAGTAGGATAAGGCAGACAATAAATAGAATAAATAAGTAAATTATATAATGTGTTAGATGTGTTTTCTTCATAAGTCCTCAGAGAAAAATGAAACGAGGGGTAATTAAATTTATTTGTTTGTTTGTTTGTTTATGAGTCAGGGTCTCACTCTGTTGCCCAGGCTGGAGTGCAGTGGCAGCCTCGACCTCCTGGGCTCAGCCTCCCAAGTAGCTAAATGCAGGCCATCACACCTGGCTAGTTTTTAAAATTTCTTTGTAGAGACCAGGTCTCACTATGTTACCCAAGCTGTCTCAAACTCCTGGGCTCAAGCAGTCCTCTCACCTAGGCCTCTGAAAGTGCTGGCCTTAGAGGCGTGAGCCACTGTGCCCTGCTTGACTTAATTTTTTGTTTTTAAAGCAGGATTTATTGAGAGGACAGAAAAGCTCCCACAGTGGGAGGGGACCCAAAGGGGTTGCCCTTGACTTAAATTTTAAATAAGGTGATATGGAAGGTTTTGAAGAGAGGTGAAGATCTGAAGCTGGCTGAAGTTCACAAGATTACTGTGGCTGCTGTCTTGAGAATAGATGGAATTGTGTGTCAGGCATGGAATTAGGTCTGTATACAGGCTCTCAGGTAATCTTTACAGTGACCCAGCAGGGTGGGTAGTAAGTCTCAGAGATGTTAAAAATGTGCCTAAGATCACAAAGCTAATAAGTGCCAACTACTCTTTTTTTTTTTTTTGAGTTGAAGTCTCATTCTGTCTCCCAGGCTGGAGTGCAGTTTCGCACTCATGGCTACCACAGCTTCATCCTGTGGGTTCAGGCAATCCTTCTACCTCAGCCTTCCAAGTAGCTGGAACTACAGGTGTGCACCACCACACCTAGCTAATTTTTTTTGGAGAGACGAGAGTTCACGAAATTGCCCATACTGATCTCGAACTCCTAGGTTCAGGCAGTCCTCTCACCAGAACCTCCCAAAGTGCTGGGATTTCAGGCATGAGCCATCACACCCAACCTGTTGAACATGTGTTTGGATTTCCTGTTAGGAGGAAGGAGGCTAAATATGTAAAGGAGCTATATTCCTGGTATTTGTATTTGAGAAAGCAGTGAATGAAGATTGGAATAAAGAATCTAAAGCAAAACAAATTTGCAAAATCTCACTGTGAATAGGAATATCTGCAAAGATTTTTGCAAGAGAAGGAATTATAACTGGAAATTAATAGTACAGAATCTGGTGTAGCAATTTAAAATGCATAGAGTAATGAGTTTTCTATTATTTAGAAGGGGTTTGTTAAATAAAATTTATGGAAGCCCATTAAATTAGATTAGATTCCAACAGATCAAACAAAAATGGGGTCACTTATGCTACATGCCATGTAATCAAACAAACTTAAAAAAAGGGGCGGGGGAGGAATCTCCAGATGGGCCAGTTTTCTAGGGAAAAAGGATATGTAGCAACCAATGAAAAGGGTCCGTGTCCCCCCCCAACCAGTCAGCCTGACCAGCATAATAGGGACATCCCCTCTACCTAAACTCACAGTAGGAGAGTAACTTGAGGATAACCAATCTGCTGTTTTGTACTGGGCTGTTTCCTTGTTCCTGCCACTGCTGCCTTATACAAACCTGTTGTTCTGCCACACCCAATTGAGCTCCTTTCTGTTTTGCAGACTGGATATTATCTGGTTCATGAATTGCTATTAAAAGCCAACTAGATTTTTAAAACTCTTATTTGTTGAAAAGCTGTTCTTTGGCAGGTTTTTATTGTTGAGAAACTGTTTGTATAGTGGTTAAGAGCACAAGCTCTGGAGCTGAACTGTGAGGATTCGCATCCCAGCTCTCCTACTTAATAGCTGTGTGACTTTAGGCAAATTATTTAACTTATCTTTTTCTTAATTTCCCCATCTATAAATGGGAATAATATACAGAAGTAAATATACACTTACCATACAATCCATCAGTTGTGCTACTTGGTATTTATTCAAATGAACTGAAAACTTAGGTCCACACAGAAATCTGCACATGAATGTTTATAGCAGGTTTATTCATCACTGCCTAAACTTGGAAGCAACCAAGGATGTGCTTCAATGGGTGAATGGATACATAAACTGTGATATATATAGACTGTGGAATATTATTCAGTACCTAAAAGAAATGAGCTATTAAGCCATGAAAAATATGGACGAACCTTAAATGTACATTATTAAGTGAAAGAAGCCAATCTGAAAAGGCTACTGTTGTGTGATTTTATTCCAACACTATGACATTCTGGAAAAGACAAAATCATGGAGACAGTAAAAAGATCAGTGATTCCCAGGGATTCACAGAAAAAGAGAGATGAATAGTTGGAGCACATAGGATTTGTAGGGTAATGAAACTACTCTACTCTGCCTAAACCCACAGAATGTACAACACAGAGTGAGCATGAACCCTAATGTCAGCTGTGGATGTTGAGTGATATGTTGTGTCATTATAGGTTGATTGTAGCAAATGTACTACTCTGTGAGGAATGTTGATGGTGGGGGTGGGAACAGGGGTTTTTGGGAAGTCTCTGTACCTACTGCACAATTTTGCCATGAACTTAGAGCTGCTCCAAAAAAATAAAATCTGTTTAAAAAACAGATGGCAATAACAGGGGTATTCAGTAGTGTGTGATGAGGATTAAATGAGTTAAGATATTTGAAGCAGTTTAAAATAGTACCTGCCCTGGAGTATGCTTATATGACTTCGTTATTATTATGATGATTTTTAAAAATTATTATTTATTTTATTTCATTTTTTGATTTTTAAAAATATTTTATTTTAAAGATGTGGGGTACAATTCAGGATTAGGTATACAAGTAGACATCATACAGGTAAAGTTTGGGTCTCTCCTTGGTCCTCACTTCACCTGGTTTGAGAATGGCTACTCTTATTGATGTTGTGTCCCACCATCTTCCCTGCTCCCTGCCCTGCTGGCAGTATCCCGCTACTGCCAATCCCTTTCTTATAGTATTATGGTAAATGTTCAGGGTCCACTTATGAGTGAGAACATGTATTACTCTGTTCTTTGTTTCTGTGAAAGATCACTGAGTATTATAGACTAAATTGTTATGTCCAAGTTGTTATGAAGTCCATATGTTTGTCCTTCTTTATGGCTGCGTAATATTCCATTGTGTATATGTACATTTTTTTATCCAGTCCAGTTCTGATGGGCAGCATGATTGATTTTATATTTTTGCTATTATAAATACTGCTGCAATAAACGTGTTTATAGGTGTCTTTTTTGTAGAAGGATTTGAGTTCCTCCAGGTATATTCCCAGTAGGGAGATTGCTGGGTCATGTGGCAGGTCAAGTTCTAGTTCTTTTACAGATCATCACACTGTTTTCCATAGAGGTTGAGCGAGTTTATATTCCTACCAACAGTGCAGAAACGTTCCCTTTTCTCTGCATCCTCGCCAGCATCTGCTGTTGTTTGTTTTATTAATGATAGCCATTGTTACTGGGGTTAGGTGGTATCTCAATGTGGTTTTGATTTGCATTTCTCTGATTATTACTTTATTTTAAAGATGTGGAGTACAAGTCACGATTAGGTACCTAAATGGTAAATATACAAGTGAAGTTTGAGCCTCCCATTGATCCTCACTTTGCCTGGCTTAGGATCAGGAACCCTTATTGATGTTGTGTACCACACCCTCTCCCCTGGCAGTGTCCTGCTACTGCCAATCCCTTTCTTATAGTATTATGATAAATGTTCAGGGTCCACTTATGAGTGAGAACATGTGTTACTCAGTTCTTTGTCTCTGTGATGGATCACTGAGTATCATAGAATCTAAATCCATCCAAGTTGCTGCAAAGTCCATGATTTTGTCCTTCTTTATGGCTGTGTAATATTCCATCCATTTTTAAAATCCAGAATGAAAGGACAGACCAAGAATGGGAAGCCAATTTTCATCTTGTTCTTAAGTCCTGACACAATGATGAGAAAATAGAAGCTATACTTTTGGAGAAATGCACATTTTAGCTAAAATTAACTTTACCAACTTTGTCTTTTCAAAAACAGATTTCCAGGTATCAGAGGTATCTCATAGTGGCAATCAAGCTTGCCTAGAGTAAAGGGAATTTACAAGGCCTAAGACATCATGCATTGGGCAAAGACTGTAAAAGTCATGAAACTTGTAATTACAAAAGTTATAACCACTCAGAGGGAGAGCAGGTGGGAATTCGATCTTCCAGTAAATTGGGCACTATCTACAGGGAAGCAAAGGATCCCCTGAAGCTACCCACTGGGAATGCCTAGGAGATAAGGGGAGGTACACCCTCCATTAGGTATAAGGAATGTCCTTTGGGAGGGTGCAGGAGCATTAAAACCCTTGTCACGCCCTTCTCTAGGGGCTATGATGTGGGCAAAAATCAATGGGTCTCTGTGTCACAGGTTCTCCAAGACACCCACAGGTGGTCAACAAGGAAGACACAGCAGTCATGGCAGTCACGTGCAAATCTCCAAGAAAAGGATTTAAGCCAGGACTCAGGGGGGCTACGACGCCACACTCACCTAGAGTGTAGGCCCATTCCCTGTCTGTGGGGGGTGAACTTTTCTTAAATAAATCTTTTCTTCTCTCACCTCTGTGTGTCGCAATTCTTTGCATCTACTCGGATCTCTGGGTTGCCAGCGCCTACCTCCAGCTTGCCAGCCCCGACAGTGCTGTACGCCTCCCTGCGCCCATCCACCCTCACCCTGCCCCCTGTCCGTACCCTAACATAGTCCACTTTTGATGGGCAGCATTGTTGGTTCCGTGTTTTTTTCTATTGTGAATAGTGCTGCAGTAAACATGCGTGTACAGGTATCTTTTTTGTAGAATGATTTGTGTTCCTCTAGGTATATTTCCATAAGGGGGATTGCTGGGTTGTATGGAAGGTCGATTTTTAGATCTTTTAGAAATCACCACACTTTTCCACACAGGTTGTACTAATTTACACTCCCACCAACAGTATAGAAAGCATTCCCTTTTCTCCGCATCCTCTCCAGCATCTGTTGTTGTTTGAGTTATTTATGATGGCCATTCTGACTGGAGTTAGGTGTTATCTCAGTGTGGTTTTAGTTTGCATTTCTTTGATGATTAGTGAGGCTTAGCGTTTTTTTTTTCATGTGTCTGTTAGCTGCTCATATGCCTTCTTTTGAGAAGTGTCTATTCATATCTTTTGCCCACTTTTTTAATAGGACTGTTCATTTTTTTCCTTTAGGCACATTTGCGTTCCTTGTAGATCCTAGATGTTAGACCTTTGTCAGATATACAGTTGACAAATATTTCTTCCCATTCTGTGGACTGTCTCCCCACTCTCTTGATGGTTTCTTTTGCTTTGCAGAAGCTTTGCAGTTTAATGAGGTCCCATTTGTCTATCTTATCTCTTAATGGCATGGGCTTTTGGTGTTTTGATCAGAAATTGGTTGCCTATTCTAATGTTTTAAGGGTGCCTCCTGCATTTTCTTAGATTTGTATTCTTTGAGCTTTTACATATAGTTCTTTGATCCATTTGGGTTGATTTTTGTGCATGGTGATAGATAGGGGTTCTATTTCATTCTTCTGCATGTGGTCAGCCAGTTTCCCAGTACCTTTTACTGAATAGGTTCTCCTTTCCCCAGTGGTTGTTGGTGGAGGTTTTGTCAAAGATGAGTTGGTTGAGAAATTTAGGTTTTGCTTCTGGAATCTCTGTGTTATTCCATTGGTCTCTGTGCCTATTTTTGTGCCAATACCAGGCTCTTTGAATTATTATAAAGCCTTACAATAACGTTTAAGGTCTGGAAGTATGATACTTCCTGCTTTGTTTCTTTTGCTAAGGATTGTTTTGTCTATTCATGGTTGTTTGTTTCCATATGAATTTCTGTATTGTCGTTTCCAGGTCTGAGAAGAATGATGTTGGTAATTTAATGGGTATTGCGTTGAATCTGTAGATTGCCTTTGGTAGGATGGACATCTTAACAATGTTGATTCTTCCTATTCATGAGCATGGAATATTTTTCCATTTGCTTGTGTCATCTTTGATTTCTTTGAGCAGTGTTTTGTAGTTTTTGTTGTAAAGATCTTTCACTTCTCTGGTTAGGGAGATGCCAAGGTATTTCTTTTTTGTGTGTGGCTATTGTGAATGGGATTATGCTTTTTTTGGTTATCGGCCTATTTGTTGTTTTGTATAAGACTGCGACTGTCTTTTGCACGTTGATTTTGTACACTGAGTCTTTGCCAAAGTTCTTTATCAGTGCAGGGAGGTTTTTTACAAATTCCTTTGGGTTTTTCAGGTATAGGATGATGTTATTAATGAGTGTATATGGTTTACATAGGTGAACTCTTGTACTTGGACTTCCTTCCTTGCTCTTTAAGGTTAAGCTTTTTAATTCCAAATTCTACTGTTGTGATATAATTACAATCTAGAATTTAATCTTTTTTTTTTCTCTCAGAGATAGGGTCTCACTCTGTCACCCAGGCTAGGTGATGTAATCATAGCTCACTCTAACCTCAAACTCCTGTTGACAAGCGATACTTCTACATCAGCCTTCCCAGTAGCTGGGACTACAGGCACATACCACCACACTCAGTTAAGATTTTGTGTGTGGTTTTTTGTGTGTGTGTGTTTGTTTTTTGTACAGTCAGAGGTCCCACTATGTTGCCCAGGCTAGTCTTAAACTCCTGGCTTCAAGCAGTCCTCCTGCCTTAGCATCCCAATGGGCTAGGATTACAGGCATGCACCACCATGCCCAGCTGACAGTATTTCTTTAAGTGTGGGCATAGGGGGCCTCCTACATCAGAATGACCTGGAGTGTAAATTGATAATACAGATTGTTATGCTCCGCCAGATTTACTAACACCAGATGTTTTGAGGATGGGGCCAAGGAATTTGCATTTCCACAATTAACCTAGGTAATCCTGGTGCATTCCAGAGGTAGAGAGCTAGCTAGTGCTGTGAAAGTCTGGGAAGGATTATACCGCTTCCTACCTCCCAGACACTGCTTAATGCAGTTCCCCACAAATTCTCTCCAAAAAAGTACACATGTAGATTTTGGCAGAACACCATGTGTCTGGAAAATAGAAGGGAAAGTAGTGACTAGTGACCTAAGAATTCCTCAGTCCATCTCAGAATCCTGTTTCTTGTGTGAAATGACTTTTTTATGAAGTGGAACATTCTTTATGTTGAACTCTTACTTCGTGACTACTCTTCTTAACAGTATGAGTAGTATTCCATTGTTGCATTTAAGTTTTAAGTATGAAGTACTAATTAGTGAATTCGTGGGTAATTCTAAACATTGAGTCATTTTGGGACCCTTTAGGGATGAAAGCAAACTGTAGGATAGAGTGAGCAAAATATCTGTCATTGACAATATGAAATTAAAGAATGTCATTGTGCAGTGAAATGACAGAATTATTATCCAAGTCCTTCTTCTCCTGACTCTACAGCCAGGCATTGAAATAAATTCAATTATGAATGGAGATAATGTTTTCATAAGTCAGAGGAACTTAACTATTACTAACTACTAGCAGTACTATTGGACAGGTCATGAATAGGAGCTCTTACAGATTCTTATAAAAATAGGAAAATGAAGTGAACACAGACTAAGAAGGAAAAGAAACAAAAAGATATTACAGATGTTGATTCAAAAATTAAAATAACAAGCATTTATTAAATGCCTATGTGCTAGACGTTTTGCTAGAAACACATGCACACACACAGGCTCACACATTCACACACTCAAACACACTCTTTCTTTATCCTCACAATTGGACTATAAATTAATGTTATTATGCAAAGGCAATGCACAGTGGGTACTGTATCATAGTTCTCCTAGATTTGAGTTATTCAAAGATGGCCAGGGAGGATTTCTTGGATTCCATCCAAGATGAAATAAGAAATACCAAATTTACCCTCCTACCTGAAACAACTTTCTAACCAGACAACTTATACAAAAAATGATTTTTGGATGTTGCAAGGCAGGTAGCTCAGGACCTCAAACTCTGAGAGAAGAGAAACAAACATGATGAGTTGACGCTTGCACCAGCTGCTTCCCTAGGAGAAGTTTCCAGACTTAGATGCATAGGTGGGACCCAGACAGAGCCTTCTCAGAGATATGCAGAGAGCAGAGTTCAGTGTGGCCAAGGTGGCTAGAATTTTCAGAGTCGGGTCTTGAGAGAAGGGAGCGACACAGAAAGCCTCAGAAGTGCAGAGAGCCCTCAAAGTTTTGCTGGGACTTGGTATTTGCTTGAGCACTGATCTGTACAAACTGCCTGAAGCCAGGAAAAGACAGGGAAAGAAGTAGACAGAACAATTCCCTGAGCTCTCAAAGGGCTGGCAATGTTCACTTTCCCACCAGCCAGAGCTGGAAGGCAGATACCTAGGGCACCAGGTAGAATCCTCAGAAAGATAATGGGTATAAATTAACCTGAAATAAAAACTGCTCAAGAGCTACCCTAACAAAAAACAACAACAGCAAAAGGAAAAATAAAAATCTTAAAAGCAGGACTTGAGAGGATTCAGCTGATTCCAAATAGCTAGACTAATAAGATGAGAAAAAAAAATTGCTAGTCGAGACCTACCATGTAAATAATAGAGATTTAGGGGAAGGTAGAAGTATCACTGGCATTTGGACAAACAGGAAAGCTGTTTAATTTGAAAAGCAGTGAAACTGAGGCAACTAGACTTTTAGATGCATTCAGGTCACTGGCAACAGTGAGAAGAATGGAAAAGGGAATCTGCATAGTCTACTCTTGAAGCGCATACAGATATGATTTTTTTTTTCATTAATCAGTATTTTTTATTATGGTTTTGTGGGGTACAGTTAAGGGTTAGGTGTACAATGACGTTTCATTCAGGCACCCTGTAGATAAGAAGTGTTTTCCCATCCCCGACAGATATTTGCTACTGTTAATCCCATCCCCCTCCCCCCCATAGTTTCCCAGTACCATCAGTCATTTTCTCATAGTAATGCATTGGATGTTCAAGGTCCATTATATGAGTGAGAACATGTGATATTAGGATTTTTGTTTTTGTGAGAGGTCGCTCAGTATTATAGACTCTAGTTCCATCCAGGTTGCAGCGAAATTCATGATCTTGTTCTTTTTTATGGTTGCGTAGTATTCCATCGTGTATATGTACCACATTTTTTTAATCCAGTCCTCTTCTGATGGGCAGCATGGTTGTTTCCAGGTTCTTGCTATTGTGAACAATGCTGCGATAAACATACGTGTGCAGGTATCTTTTTTATAGAGTGATTTGTATTCTTCAGGGTATATTCCCAGTAGGGGGATTGCAGGGTCATATGGAAGGTCAATTTTTAGAGCTTTTAGGAATTGCCACACTGCTTTCCACAGAGGTTGCACTAGTTTACACTCCCACCAACAGTGTAGAAGTGTTCCCTTTTCACCGCACCCTCGCCAGCAGCTGTTATTTTTTGAGTTGTTGATAATTGCCATTCTGACTGGAGTTAGGTGGTATCTCAGTGTGGTTTTGATTTGCATCTCCCTGATGATTAGTGAGGTTGAGCATTTCTTCATGTGTTTGTTGGCTGCTCGAATGTCTTCTTTTGTGAAGTGTCTGTTCATGTCTTTTGCCCATTTTATAATGGGGTTGTTTGTTTTCTTCCTTTCAGTACGCTTCAGTTCCTTGTAGATCCAGGATGTTAAGCCTTTGTCAGACCTAGAGTTGGCAAATACTTTTTCCCAGTCTGTAGGCTGTCTCCCTGCTCTCTTGATGGTTTCTTTGGCTTTGCAGAAGCTTGTCAGTTTAATAAGGTCCCATTTGTCTATCTTCTCTCTTAAGTCCTGTGGGTTTCGGGTTTTGTTCAGGAATTGATGCCAGTAGGTCTCTGATCCATTTGGAGTTAACCTTTGTGCATGGGGATAGATAGGGGTCCTGTTTCAATCTTCTGCATGTGGTCAGCCAATTTTCCCAGCACCATTTACTGAATAGGTTCTCCTCTCCCCATTGGTAGGTGGTGGGGGCTTTGTCGAAGATGAGTTGGTTGAGAAATTGAGGTTTTGCTTCTGGAATCTCAATTCTGTTCCATTGATCTATATGCCTGTTCCTGTACCAATACCAAGCTGTTTTGATGATTGTAGCTTTATAGTAAAGTTTGAAATCTGGTATTGTGATACCACCTGCTTTGTTTTTTTTGCTGAGGATTGTTCTGGCTATTCTTGGACGTTTGTGTTTCCATATGAATTCCTGTGTTGTTTTTTCTAGGTCTGAGAAGAATGTTGTTGGTAATTTGATGGGTATTGCATTGAATTTGTAGATTGCCTTAGGTAAGATGGACATCTTCACAATGTTGATTCTTCCGATCCATGAGCATGGGATATTTTTCCACTTGTTCATGTCAGCTTTGATTTCTTTGAGCAGTGTTTTGTAATTTTCATTGTAAAGGTCTTTCATGTCTCTGGTTAGGAAGATGCCAAGGTATTTCATTTTTTTTGTGGCTATTGTGAATGGAACTGTGTTTTTTATTTGGGTTTTTGTTTGTTTATTATTGGTGTAGAGAAATGCGATTGTCTTTTGTACATTTATTTTGTATCCTGAGATTTTGCCAAAGGCTTTTATCAATGTAAGGAGGCCTTTGACAGATTCTCTTGGGTTTTCAAGGTACACCATCATATCATCTGCATAGAGAGATAAGTTGACTTCCTCTTTTCCTATTTGAATACCTCTGATTGCCTCC
>NW_007247720.1:0-13342 GCF_000164805.1 Carlito syrichta | reverse complement strand
TTTCCTGGACCAGGAGTCCTGGGCCAATCCCAGCAAGGGACCTTGGCGCTTCCTTCAACTTTCATCCCAAGGTCTAGGAAGCAGCAGACATGGAAAGTTCTATGACCGCCTATCTGGTGGCTCCGTTCCATACTGAACCACTCTGACCTGACTCCACTATCCCTCTCCCACTACACTGGAATTACCCAGAATCTCAACTCTGGAACCAGTTTGATGTCAGATCCTGTAGAAAAGTTGCCCAAAAGCTCCTATTCAGACTCCTATCATGGTGTGGATAACCCTCTCTCTATGAGAGTGCTGATCCCTTTACTGTTAAGATGAGAAATGGGTGGAAATGGTGAGAGAAGAGCCCTGGCAGGTATATTGCTTTTTGAGGGCTCCAGGTCAAGTCTTCCATCTGATATCTTGGCTGGGTGGGAAGGTTGGATTTCAGGTGGGAAGGATGCAGTTTTTCCTCCATTCTATTTTACAAAGGTCCACCTAGGCTAGAGTACAGTGGCATGCTCTTGGCCACTGCAGCCTCAACCTGCTGGGCTCATGTGATCCCTTCACCTCAGCCTTCCAAGTAGCTGGAATTTCAGGTGCAATACACCATGCATGGTTAATTTTTTTACTTTTATTTATTGTAGAGATCAGGCCTTGCCTAGTTGCCCAGGGTGGTCTCTAACACCTGGGTTCAGGCAACCCTCTTACATCTGCCTTTCAATGTGCTGAGATTACAGGTGTGAGCCACAGGGTCTGGCAATATTTCCATATTTTTCTAAGAAAGGAAGAATATCTTAGTTAGATTGAAAAGTAGGAGAAAAGGAGGATTAAAGCACCAAAAAAAGTTCTCTTGCTTTGCACTTTCCAGAGGAGACTCTCTTGTAGGGAAGCCATGAGATCCTAGGCAGGCTGGAGCTACACCCTGGCAGCCTGTGTTTCCATTCTCTAGAAGGACCTTAGGCAGTTCTGAAGGGACACAGTTGCCAACATCTCTCATAGGATTTCTGAGGAGTGTGGGATAGGGAAGATACTAAGCTGAGGGTGGCACAAAAGGACTCAGCCCTAGTCATGGGAAAGGCCTATTTCTTCAGTTGAAGCTGCTCTAACCCACAGGGTTGATACTTTGCTCTGGATCAGGTCCATCTGTCCCCCAGGCCTTCCTCTCCTCATCTTCCCTCCTGCCTGGCTTGGGGTCTGAGGCAGAACATCTAGTATAGCTTAGATATAAATAGTAGTTTCTTACAGGAGGTAGAAAATTAGAAAACCAGGTGGTCAGGCATCTGGGCACTGTCTTATCTGGTTAAAACTCTTTAAAACAACTACACACTTACTGAAAACCAGGCCAGAGCTTGGAATATGGGGCTGGCTACAAAGATAAAAAACAGGACAGTAAGGAGTTAGGCACCTATGCATGGTGCTCTAAGAGAAAACTTAAACAGTAACTCTTCCTATTATCTCTAAGGTTCCTTGTGACACAGGCAAACTTAGGAACAAAACAATAAGAACTGAAACTTGGGCCTGGTGTGATGGCTCTTACCTTTAATCCCAGCACTTTGAGAGGTCAAGGTCAGAGAATTGCCTGAGCCTATGGGTTCGAGACCATCCTGGACAATGTGGCAGGACCTCATCTTTACAAATCAAAAAATTAACCTAGTGTGTTGGTGCATACCTGTAGTTCCAAATATTTGGAAAGGCCGAGGTGGAAAGGATTGCTGGAGCTCAGCTGGTCTAGGCTGCAGTGGCTATGAGCATGCCACTGCACTCCAGCCTGGGTGACAGAGTGAGATTCCAACTCAAAAAATAAGAATGGAAAGTTGTGTTCAAAACAGCTTAGACACAGGACGCTAGGCTCCTTTGTTAGAGCCTGGGAGTGACCGCCAAGGGCAATGCTGGCTGCCGGAAAGAGCTGGTCTAGGTCTTAGGCAGCAGGTCCCCCGGTCTGGTGCTGGCGCTTGCTGGATCCTAGCATCGCCAGTTTCTTGTTTAAGGAGGTCCAGGCAATGCCTTGTTCCGCCCACTGGTTGCGGTTTCTCATCATCACTTTTGCTATAGCGTGGACCTGATGGTTTTCCGGAGGCGACAACCCTCATTGAGCCAAATGTCACCTGTCCCGGTCGCTCCGTGTGCTCGCTTTCTCCATCCTGAGACCGCGAGTGCCGGTGTTACGGTTGGAGTGCGAGGCGCTCCGGTTAGCTCTTTCTCCAGCTACTCCAGGCCGGCAGTTTTTCGATCATAGCACTTAGTGCAGGAACCCCTTGGTGTAACGACCTCTTGTTTCTGAAAGTCCATGGTTTTCAGTAACAGCACCCTTGACTGCACCAAAATGGATGCCTGTCCTCAGTAACACAGCTTACTGTCACCCACAAGTCCCTTGCACCACCATCACGCCCAGCCGAGTTCTCTTGGTCGCAGCACAGCTCGTCGTTGGGCGCCTACATTTTCTTGGTGGCAGCACGGCAAATACCACCGATGTGATGGGTTCTAAGCTATAGTGTCTGATTGTCTGATGTTTACATATTTTCACATATTACATCTGCATGGTATAGGACAGTGTCCGGTAGCCAATCATTCTGATGTTTAGCAACAATTTGAAAAATAATATAACAAGATTGAGACAGACATGTGAAAACCCAAATCCATTTAAAGTAAATTGGTTGACAGGCCGGGCTCAGTGTCTCAGCCTGTAATCCCAGTCCTTTGGGAGGCCGAGGTGAGTGGACTGCCTGAGCCCCCATTCAAGACCGGGTCCCCGGGTAACTTGGCTAGACCTCGTCTCTACAATAAATAAAAAATTAGCCGGTAGCGATAGTGAGCTCCTGTAGTTCAGGCTACTTGGAACGCTGAAACTGAAGGATTGCTGGAGCCCAGCAGGTCGACGCTGGGGTAGCTGTGAGGTGCCACTGAACTCCAGCCTGGGCGATGGAGTGAAACTCCAACTCAAAAACAGAAAAAGAAAAAAAGTAAACTTGTTTTATTAATAAGGAAACTGGGGGCACTCCAAAAGGTGCTGGCTGTCCAAGGTCTCCTGTCCTGCCGCCTGTCGCGGGGGTAGGCCGGACTGGCCAGGGGGAGCTGCTGGAGCTGATCTGCCGGGATTCTCCATGTCTCCCTCGGGCCACAGGACCCCGTGAGCTGAGCGACACTTGGTCTTGAGGTGCTCTGGGTTCTGCGCAGAGTCTGTGTTGAAGGTAGACGCCATGCAGCCGCCACGGAAACCTGGAGAGAGTTTCCCATGGAAACTCCACTAGCCATTGAGCTCTCTCCTAGGATGCCGGGAAGGGAGTGGCCATGCCCATAGCCTTCCTTGCTCGGGATGGGCGGAGGGGGAACTCTAACGCCACTTCTGGCGATCATATGCCTGCCTTGGCACAGCCCGGAAGTCTTGCTTGGTGGCTCAAGCCTCTGACTAGGAGGGCGCCAGCGTTTGTGCCCATTGATCAAAACCTCAGTCTGAGAATTTGTGCTCCCCGGAGCCCGTGGGCAGAGGCAAGTCAGGAATCAGAAAACTCAAGGTAACACATGCAAGAAAATTGGTAGGCGAGTGGAACACAATACCATTTCAGAGAGAACCAAAATAGTAATTCCGACAGAAAAACAGAGCGAAATAAAACTCACACTATGTATACCTTGCAGACAACTAACCCTACGGAACGCAGGGATCAAGAGCGGTTCTGGGACCAAGAAGCCAAGTGTGCCTGGGAAGTCAGCGTAGCTGCCACTGAAAAGCCATGGCTAGGGCTCTGCGCTACTGAAGTGCTTGCTGACCAGGCGCTCGGTCCTGATGGCTGGGACTCGGCTCGAACCGGGGCTAGCACAACGTGCTTGGGGCTGTGGCCCAACAAATACCGTTTGGGCGCTCTCGATACAGCTGCGCTGGAGAGACAGTGGGCTCTGAGGAAGGAGCCCCATTTGCACCCAGAAACGCCAGACTTGCAGGAACGAACAGACCCCCTTTAAATATCTCTTGTGACAGCAAAGCGCCAGCTGACCCGACAAGGGAATTATGAGCCGGTGCAGTTGCTGTGAGCGATCACTGCTCTGTACCGCGAAGCGGGGCTCAAGGAGGGCACAGACCACACTCGGGCGGCGAATGGCCGGCTTGTTGGGCGCTAGAAACAGAGCGACCGAGAGACCCGGCTCAGCGCTCCTGGAGAAGAGCTAACGGGAGCGCTGGGCACCGCGACCGTGACACCAGCACTGGCGGGCCTAGGGCCGAGAAGGCGACCTCCCGGAGCGTCTGGAAACTGCCCGGCACAGCCAGCGGGGACACAACTGGAAAACCATCAGGGCGGCCTCTGGGCAGACAGCGCCCATAAGAACCGGGGACTCCGTGCAAGGAGCGCGCGGCTACGAAGACCTTGACCCAGGCAGCAGGGGTGCCACGAGATGCTGCCACTTGACGACACACAAGGGGATGCGACAGGGAAACACGCGACAAGGGACGCGCCGCCACAGAAATATCTGGCTCTGAGCAACCAGAAGTTCCACCACTGAGAAACCTCCATGTCGGCTCGTCTCGAAACATCTACCGAAAAACGACTGGCCCCTAGCACTATCTATCATACACCACAGACGAAAATGATTCCACGGAGCACCTGGCGGTGCTGAGGTCCCACTGGCCAGCACCGAACACGGAGAGGGGCAGGGACCAAGAAAACTCCGACCCACAACACCGACCTTTGCTTGGCGCCGCTGCTGAAGAGAAACCACAGGCTTGACCCACGCGCCTGAACCGCGCTGGGACTCTGCAGGCGCGAGCTAGAAGCCAATGCAAAAGGCAAAGGAGTCGGTTTAGTACCTTTTTATTGCCTGCAGGCTTGTTTGGGAAGTTCATCAGAACCCAGTTCCTATGCCTGGGACAGTAACATTCATTTGCCTTGCAAATTGGTTTCCAGCCTGATAGAATTAAGGTGAAAGTTGCCGAATTCTGGAAGGCACTGTGAAATCTCCAGTACAGTTTCCAGAACTGCTTAAGGGGGAAAGGAGAAGAAGTTGCCCGGGGACTGGGTCCTCCTCTCTGGCAATTTGCATTCACTTTAGAAAGTTTCTCCTGGGGACATCCATCCGGAAAAATTCCACCAATCATGTTTCTTCTCTTACTTTCTTAAAGAGACATTGCCTGCTTTCAGAGGTCAGACTCTACCTGCAGCCAAGAGCCAGATCCCTAAGCAAGTTCATGCTGGAGTTGGATTGAGATCCCAGTGCCTCAAGCTTCAGAATCAGCTAGGCTAATGAGTTTAGGAGCAACCAGCATGTTGAGATGGGTGAGGAGGGCCCAGAGCTTCCTTACAATTGCAGTTTTTCTAATTGTGTATATGTGAGTTACTGTGAATCATGGGGAGACTCAACATTGCTGTGCTCTCCATACCTGATGAGCAAAGGGGTTGAGGTCTTGCCACCCTTTCCAGTGTTTTTCACAGGAATCCTCTCCCATCTTATGTAATTCCATACCATCATCTAAGTTCTTCCCTTTTGCTCTGCTTTTCTTACTACTAATGGGATTCTTCCAGGAAGAATCTATTCCTATTTTAATGTGGATTCCTGTACCAAGACATCTTGGGATATGTTACTTACACTTTTATGTGCATATGCCTTTAGTCCATGGAAGGACTATTAATGATGTGACTCTTTGGTTGATTATTTTCCATTACTTACTTTTTTCCATGTTCTTTAATGGGCACTTTTTACCTGCTGATTCTAACTCAGATATCTGCTTCTGAGGAGTCTCTGCCACCTATTCCATATTTTCTGATCTGTAGCAGACATCCAGATTGCCATTCAGTCCAGATTGCCACATGGAATAGTCCCCTTTTGTTGCTAAATATCATGAAGTGTATCTAATAGTAATATCACTGTGGATCCGTAACTGAAGATTCAAGAGCAGCTGCTTCACTAGAGCCAGAATCAAAATGATTGAGAGAGAGATTTCCCACTATGGAATGAATGCCAGACCTATCCTGCTTCCACTAATGGACTTGCCTAATTTTATGGTTGACTGTTTTACACCAGCAAATAAAGCTCCTTGGTCATTAGCTTCTGGACACAGTCTACTGACTCATGCCTGAGACCAGAGCTTTCTCCTGCCCACCATGAAAAGGGAAGGCTTTTCTACACCCATGTTAATATGACTATGAAGGGTGACAGGTATTTTCTACAAATGGCCCCCCTACAACCAATATATTGATCCAAAGCTTTGTAAAGCTGGGAAAATGCAGTGGAGATGGCAGAGCATGGGGCAGATGTCATTAAGGTTATGAAGGACACACAAGGTGATCCACAGTCAGTTTGAATATTTGGTTTTATAAACCTCCCCTCTGTCCTCAGGTATCCCTTCTTTCTGACCCTTCTGCCTTGCTGGCTCAAGTGACCATGTTTCTAGCTGCCTGCTGGAAAGCTCTCCATGACAAGTAACTGAAGGCAGCTTCAGACCCACATCAGTTAGAATTTTCAGCTTTTCCCCAGCCAAGGAACATTTAGCTTCTCTGTTTACTGAAAAGTCAAACATCATTCATATAAAAAAATATTATTTTTTAAAAGATGGTTTAAACCATGTTCAAATGCTTGGAAATAAAATGCACATAAATCATTATTATTATTCTTTTTTGAGTTGGAGTCTCACTCTGTCGTCCAGACTGGAGTGCAGTGGCCACTCCCAGCCACTGCAACCTCAACCTGCTGGGCTCCGGTGATCCTTCCGCCTCAGCCTTCCAAGTAGCTGGAACTACAGGCATGCACTACCACGCCCGGCTCATTTTGATTTATTGTAGAGTTTAGGTCTCGCTAAGTTGCCCAGGCGAGTCTCAAACCCACAGGCTCAGGCAATCCACTCACCTCAGCCTCCCAAAGTCATGGGATTACAGGCTGAGCCACTGAGACCGAGCCTGGCTAATGCACATAAATTAAAACAATTGCTTTCTTTTTTGTATTCCTCACAAATTCATCATATATTTTGGAGGGATTTTACCAGTGATCTTCACATTGTAGGGGAATATATATTTTATAGACTGCAAGTAGTACTGTATTGGTACAAAAATACAGTAATACAAATATGTCATGCATTTACAGTGTGCCTCTTCTTGTTACCCACAATTTATCTACTGGCAGTGTTTAGATGCAAACCCCACACACCCATGTATACACACTCACATACTAATATTAAATAGTCCAGCATGATGGTAGCCAAAACTAAGAACCGGGAAATGTGTACCAGAGGAAAAGTGGAAATAAATAATTTTATATTTTGTTTGGGAGATTTGCCTTGTTAAATGAAATGAAGAAATGTCATGATGTTGCTTGAAAATGTGGAGTGAAAAAAGCTTGGCAGGTAATTCTATGTCTATTAAGATTGAATATCAATGTTTCATATTTTCTGTATATGAGGAAATTTCTGTATCGACACCTGTACTATTGGCAACAGCTGGCTCTTGGCTAAAGCAATTCAGAAGGACTCTGGGACCTGACATGTTTCGGAATTCAGAAATCACAGAATGAGAGAGTCTTCCTAGATGCTTCTCCCGTGAAGTGTGGAACATCTTGCTTGACTTGTTTCTGAAGTCAGTTCTTCCTTTTAGCAACTTGATGAGGTGGTAGTCCCATTCATATTTGGGGAAATGTGGAACAAAAAGAAAGAAACCTGATTATCTCCCCCAGACAGGAGTAAGGATCAGAAGGAGGCAGAGCCCCCTATACAGCTGGATAGGTGTGTGACCATTTTCCCACAACCTATCTCTAATGCCTTCAACCTCCACCCTGCACTCTTGGAACAGGTAACCAGGGTTATGGGTGTTGGGCAGCAGGGTTGATGTTAATTAGAGGAAGCAGAAGGGATACTTGCTGACATTTGCTCAGGGCTCCTGTGAAAGGTAAATCTGGGTAGATAGGTATGTTTGGAACAGGATAGGTGAGGCCGTTGAATGAAGGAAAAGTCAAGGAGGCAGGGGCAGAGGAAAGTGGAAAGTGCAAATGTCACAAGGATCCTGCCATGGGCTCCCATAGAATAGAAGCCTGGGCAACGGAGCACAAGAATTTCCTAGGCTAAGTGGAGTTCTCGGTGGATCCCTGATGATGCTGCTTTTGCTGGGTCTCTTTCTTGTGGTTGAGAGCAGGTGGGCAAGTTTAAAGATGGGCCATGCTTCTCCTGGGCAGCCCCTTTGCACATCACCTGCCCCCTGCTTAGCCAAGGGAAAACACCAAAGGTCCCACACCATTTCCTGACTCTAGACCTGTCAATTTCCTGGATCCCACCTCCTTGCCTCACCACCTGCATGCAAACATATAATCTCTCATATTCCTGTCCTTTCCCAAAAGCAAATAAGAAATATGTGAGAAAAAGTAATTTTTAATTGGAGGATCATTATCCTGAAAGGAGGAAGCGAAGAAAAAAATGACTACAAAATGCTCTGAAGGCACAACTTCTCTTATCTCATAATTTGAGAGAAAGCAGGGCTCTTTTTGGTAATAGTGACAATTCCCAAAGTATCACCCAAAGAAGCAGAAGAAACCTCAGGGAGCCAAGACGTCAAAAACTGACAGCCGAGGCTGAGGGGTGAACCTGACCACTGGGTCTAGGATCTGCTGACAGAAAGCTTAGGATTTCAGAGGTAGATGCTGGTAGTAGGAGAAAGTTCGCACTAAGGAGGTTCTACCCCTTCTGTGGTATCAGGATCCAGTCATCTGTTTCAGAGCAAAAATGGACAAGGAAGGGAGACTGTAGTGGCAGCGCCATGCTCTGAGTTAGGGGCAGTAACCAAATCTGCCTTTTCTGGTTCTTCCTGTGCTTTGTGTCTAGGATTAACTACTCCTCCCCCTACTTGCCCCCCTTAAGGGTACACTCTTCCCAGGAAAAGCCAGCTGTTTTTGGCATGACCAGACTTGAAGTGCATATGATGAGTTTGCCTGAAGGGTTAGGGCCCCAGGGAGGCTGGTAGATGTGTCTGGAAGAAAGTAAGGAGGAAGGGTGTTTGGTTGCTGGAGAAAATGAGGGAGAGGAAGTGAAGATGCCCCAGGATCCAGAGCTGGGCTCGGGGATGAAGGGTCAGGAGGCACCAGCAGGTGCGTTTTCGGGGACCAGTGGTAAACTCAGGATTCTTGTCTCCAGGATGCCATGGCAGCTCGGTGTGGATAGTTGAGTGTGACCACTGTCCACGCAGGTCACAGAGTGCCCTCCTCCACCCTCAACCCCCCGTACACTGGAGATGCCTACTGCCTCCACACTCCCAGTTCAGGAAGCCTCCAAGTAGCCTATCTTAGTCTGGGTCCTGGCACTGCACAGGCTTCTCACTTATCTCCACAGCCCCTCCGACCAACCCTGTTTGTTAAACAGCAAGACCAGAAACATGTGAGAAAGAATTTTACCTTGGTGAACAATTGTATTATTTAGGGTAGCTTAAGGCACAATTTACTGAAAACACACTGTGGCTACAGTTTCGTGGGTCAAACTTGAGCAAAGAAGGAGGCCTCAGAGAAGAGACTGCCCTGGGCAGAGGATCTCACAATGGAGGGTCAAGTCCAGCTTTCAGTGTTCATGGGTCCATGGACAAAAGAGGCAGCAGGATCATGGGGTTCTTGACTGCCACCGGTCAACTCTGCCACCAGGAATCTTGGGGATGAAGACTAGTGAGTGTCAGGACTCAGCAGTAGGGGGACTCTGGAGAGAGTCTCTGACATCCGATTTGTGAGGCTCCAGTCTTCTGCCTGGGAACCCGGGCCAAAAAGCCAGGGACGCAGAGGGGCAGAACATCAGCTGGGCTCCTCGGAAGTGCCAGCATCTTTCTCTCCTGCAGGTGTCTGTTGCTCCTCCTGGGTCTTGGGTATCGGGTCTTCCTCCGAAAGTTCAGTGGCCAGCGCCATGGTGACATGCAAGGTGCTGCCACTCTGGCAGGGTCAGGAACGTTGCTCTCAGGTACTGGGGTTCAGAGAGAGAAGGCTCTGTGCTGAAATGGAATGGTATGGCCAGGTATTGAAACCCCCTGGTCTCTAGGCTGGTGGTCTCGGGACTACTGTGAGTGGTCTTGAAAGTACATCAAGAGTTTTATCTCCAGCTTCAAGTGGTAAAGAGAATGGGATCCACAAGCTCAGAGTCATTGGTATCTGTACTCATCTGCTTGAGTAGGTGGTCCTATGCTGAGGGAGATCTCGGAAGTGACCTGAAGACTGGAAGATAATTGCATCATAGGAGGACTCCTTTTGTCAATATCCACCTTGGCCCATCCTGCAAGAAGTTGACCAAAGGCACACCCTAGTGAAGAGATTGGATTAGGAATCGAAGATCCCAAAGACCTCCTGACAAGAAAGCGAGAAGCTCCTGTGCAAGACAGCCAACTCTAAATACTTGATTTTACAGCCCCAAGTGCCCCAAATGATAGCACTGCAGCAGTGAATGAAACTCAGGTTTGAAGAAAGGGGTATGTGTGTATGTAAGAGGACTTGTGTGTATGGCAGTTATGAGGTGATGTTTGGGATGAAGAAGGGGAGGAAAGCTGAAAGGAGATTTGGGAGGAGGCCTGAGGCTGGCAGGGAAAATGACTCAATCCTTCACAAGATAAGGTTAACTTCACATTCTTGGTATGGATCGAAACAGCAATCAATATACTGTTTCCTTCTATGGGGGAAAATTGAGCTCAAGTAATTACCTACATTCAAACTACTCTCAAACTCCTGGGTTCAGGTAATCTGCTTCCTGCCTTGACCTTCCAAAGAACTGGAATTATAAGCATGAGCCAACATACCTTGACTGATTTTTTTATTTATAAAAACTGTGTCTTGCTATGTTGCCCAGGCTAGTCTTGAACTCCAATTAACAAATGATCCTCTCATCTCAGCCTTCCCAAGTCCTGAGAGTACAAGAGTGTGCCATGGTGCCCAGCCAGACGTAGCTGTTAATAAGAACTTGAGGTTAGGCATGGTGACTTATCAGCATTTTGGAAGGCAGAGGTAGGAGGATCACTCGTGCCCAGGAATTGAAGCAGTAGTGAACTATTATCATACTACTGCACACAGCCTGGACTGGACATCAGAGTCAAAACCAAAACCAACAACAACAAAAAACTGAGCTGAGTCCCAACCCTTTTCTGCTTCAGACTGAACCACAAAACTTCTAATCTTGATTTACCCAATAACAATTAATCAATTCCATAAAGTGTAGAATAAGGAAAACATTTTAATTCTTGTATATAATTTCAACAGAAGAACCATAATACTTTTGAGTTATCTCAAAGAAGAGTTCCTTAGGATATTATTCAGTACATGGAGTCTTTCTAATTGAAAAACATTTCTGGTAACTCAATAAAATAAAAACAACAGATGATCTTCACAGCAGGGAGGGCCTAATGTATGCAGATCACAGTTCCAGTACAAAAGACCATAGGGACAATTTGAAAGACCCCAGTAGGCTGTCTCAGGCTCCTTCCAAGACACTGACTGAAGATAGTGGTGCTGTGGGCCATGAGCAAGGCTGGGATTCCCTTCCTTTGTGGGTTCCTTCACATTGAAAACTTTGGCTTTTAGCCATTTCGGGGTGACAGCTGGGGTCAGGGAGGAGCTCTGCGCATCTGACTGTCCACCTGCCCAAGTGGTGGCATCTCCTGGCTGGTTCCAAACCTATACAACCTCTCCTGTAGTACCATATGCCTCATGCAGAGGTGACTGGAGCTCCTTTGTGGTTTCAGCCATTGTATCCTGGACATGTGACTCTCAACAGTGTTTTTGGCCCCTCTCAACTCTGGGAACATCTCCAAGCCTGATGGACTCCCAGCTCAGCATCCTGAAAGCACCAATCAACATTCCTGAAGAGCTGAGGGCGTTGGTCAGTTTGCTGGCTCAGCCTAGCAAAGTTCTGGAGTGCCCAGGCCCAGACCTGCTCTTGGTTCAGGCATGGTGGCATGTATGGCTCTGGACATGGTTGCCTCCAAGACCACTCTTCCAACGTTCACAGACAAAATTCCATAGCTTCAGCCTCTGGGGCTTGACCAGGACAAGCCAAGAGGTTATCTAGGAAAAGGACAGATAACTCAGTCCATTGCTGACTGCAGTTTTTATGCCATTCTGTTTTGTATAGGAAGTGAGATACAAAACCTATTTATGTGGGGATTAGCACTCCTTTTCTTTGCAAATTGCTTCAGACACTGATAGGATTATGGTAGAGATGGTATCATTTCGGAAGGTATCCTTAGATTTTGGTTGACTCAGGCATTAGAAGGGTGGAGTGAGAGGAAAGGCCCAATTATTGACAGTATCCATTCACAATATAAAGTCTCTCTAGTTCAGAAAAACCTAGACACATTATATTAATATATCTAATTATCTTTCCATATCTGAGAGACATTGCCTTGCTTTAGAGTTGGGGTGTTTGGAATTCTCTGCTTAATCCTGACTTGGTGGGGAAGGTGGGGCAGAATCAGGGAAACTGGCATTGATGACAAATCCTGACATTCTGGGCTCGTTGACACCGAGGCTGTGGTCTGATCTGAGCTGCTTCTGTGGGCCATTACCCATTTAGCTCTTCAGTCTTTCTTCCCAGGGACGTTGCATCAGTTCATACATCTCATGTGCTGCTCGGCTCCAACACAGCAGATAATTGTAGTCGTCTTTGAACTTGACTCATCTGGTAGGAGCAACATCGTATTGCATTATGGCTTTCATTTGCACTTTGGAAACACTGAGTATCTTTTCATTTCCTTGAGTCATTTGTGTTTACTTTTCCATGAACCATCTTTTCCTATATTGTATCCAGTATTGATTGTTTTTAAAATTTTATTTATTAATTATTATTTTTATTTTATGGAGATGAGATCTCACTATGCTGCCAGGCAGATCTCGAACTCCTGGACTCAAGAGATCCTCTTGCCTCAACCTCCCAAAGTATGTCTCTTATTTCTATGTGGTCTGATTGATCAGTCGTAATGAATGACTTCTGACTTTGTGCCCAAGGAGACCTGATTGACTCCAAATAAAAAAATAATTCCATCACTCATATTTGATTTGACCTCTTTACTAATCAAAGCAACTGCAATCTAGGAATCAGACTTGTGAAGTCAACTAGGTCATATTTACACAAGGCTGCATAAACAACAAAAGTGTCATTGATGTTAAAGTCCTCAGTGACACTACTGAGATCCCATCTCTTCTGAATTCTCAAGTGTTCTCCAGGCAACATGGCCCTGGGGGACAGGGCAGGGACACAGGGCCAGCTCTGGAGCACTGCAGCATGCAAGCTCCAGAGTTCTCCAAAGCCAATGATTTTGGCTAGCTTCTTGGAAGTCTCAGTCCCCGCCAGCACTGACCGTCTTTCTCTCACCCCAGGCTCCAGCTCCAAGTCCAGTCCCCAGTTTATCCTCCAGACCATCTGTTCTTGAAGTCT
>NW_007247719.1:893681-927088 GCF_000164805.1 Carlito syrichta | reverse complement strand
CCGTGGCCTAACTCGCCCCTACTCAGCACGGAGAACTGCCAGGTGGGAAACCTGCCTGCACTACATCAGTGGAGGTGGGAGGGGGTGCGCCTTCTTCTCCAAAGACACGAGCAAACGGGGTTTCCATCAATAAAACGGTAACACAATAATCCAGAGTGGCCCCAGCCATTAGGACAAGCAGGTTAGACATGCAGGAGTAGGCCCAGGGACAATCAAATTCAATAAATATAAATTTTAGATCAGCGGGTTTCTGCTGCCAGCTCATTAATCGGGAGTAATAAGGATGGGCTGAGTACCCTCTTAGCACGCGGCAGCCAGAAGGATGGCGGCTCAGGAGCCAGGCTCGGGCCTCATGGGGGGATGGTGCAGGAAACACAAGGACATTCATCACAGCTGCTGAGGAGACCTGAGAGTGCCCCACGATGCACACACTGTAGTCCAAGGAGGAGGTGGTGGAGGCAGAATACAGAACATAAAGCATTTAGGGCAGGGTGGCAGGGTGATTTGTTCATAGTCCTGGTGAAATGAAGAGGTTCCTGACCTACCTGGGACCCTGTTTCCTCCTTCAGGAAAGCTTTTTCTTCCCACCACAGCCCAGGGTTGCTGCAGATAACTGTACAACTGCACAACCCTAGGTGGTGCTATTCCCACTATGTCTATATGGTGCAAGTCTGCTGAAGTTGTGCAGTGCACAGTCTGTACAACTGCACATGGTGGGCTGGGTCCTGCATTTCCAAGTCCCACTCATCCTTCCAAATAGAATCCAAATACCATGGCCTTCCAGAAACCTCTTCTAACGTTACCTCCTCTGAACTGCCACTACCCTTTGCTGTCTCAGTTTTCCAGCATTTACTATTCCTCCAGAGAGTTCTTCCCTGGCCAACCCTACCCCACAACCCGAGTTTTCTCTTGTTATTCTCTCTCATAGCTTCATGTTCTTTCCTTCATGGCATTTATCCCAATTTGTAATTAATTATTTATTGGTGTGATTATTATTTCATGTCCCTTTCTGCTGCTGGGCTGTAACCTCTCTAAGAACAGAAATCGAGCCTTGACTTGTCCACTGCTGTGGTCTCACTCCAAGCACATAGTAGGTGCTCAATAAACATATAATGAATGAAAGAAAGTGCAAACATCACTTCATTTACTACTTTCAAGACTGAGAGAGGGCAGGGACTGGCCTTACACATGGTTGGGGCCCCAAATACTTGGCACAGGCCCAGCCCACAGTAGTTGCTCCATGTTTCCTTGAAGGGTAAAGGCATGAGCTCCCATGACGAGATGGATTAAATTTGCTCTGGCCTTCCCGGATCTTTCCCATTTCTGCTACCCCTCTGTCTTGCTCCAGCTTTGTGTCTGAGAGGTTTTATTATATTATAGACAAACATGGGTTCCTTCTTCCTTAGATCGCTGCCTAGTTCAGGGGTTCACCAACCAAGCCTACAGGTCAAAACCTGCCTATAGTCTGCTTTCATTTTTAAATTTTTTGGGTCAGTGTCTCACTCTGTCACTCAGGCTGGAGTGCAGTGGCACCATCATGACTCATTGCAGCCTTAAACTCCTGGGCTGAAGTGATCCTCCCGCTTCAGCCTCCCGAGTAGTAGGGACTAAAGGCATGTACCACCTCACTTGGCTATGCCTGTTTTGTGAATACAATTTTATTAGAACACAGAGCAGTCCATTTTTGAAAATATGTTGTCTAGGGCTGCTTTTTTGTGCTACAAAGGCAGAGTCAAGTAGTTACGACAGAGACCAAATGACTCTCAGAGCCTAAAATATTTGCTATCTAGCCGTGTGTTAAGAGGGTACTCAGCCCACACTTATTATTCCTGTTTAATGAGCTGGCGGCAGAAACCTGCTCATCTAAAATTCATATTTCTTGAACTTGATTGTCCCTGGGTCTACTCTTGTGTGTCTTACTTCCTTGTCCTTTACAGAAAAACTTTGCTGATCCCTGGTCTATCTCTATGGCCTTTAACAAATCATTTAACTTCTCTGAGTTTCAGTTGTCTTATTTATAAAAGGTCTTATCATATCTACTTCCTAAGGTTGTTGAGAAACTTTACATATAGTAGGTGTTCAATAAATGCTTGCTTTGTGTCTTTCTTTCTTTTATAAACAGAATTCTGGTCCCTCTTCTGGAACCTCAACTGAATCCCTGTTTTTGTTCAGTCATTCAGCAAACATTTACTGAGTGCCAACTATATGCTAGGTATGTTGTTAGGCCCTGAGGATTCGAGGGTGAACAAGACACAGACTCCAGCCTCATGGATCTCCTGGGCTATAAAGGGAGACACAATAAACCGGCAAGCAAAATCCAAGGCACTGAGTGACCGAGAGTAGAAAGCTCAGGGGTCTGAAGGCTTGCACGGTAGGGCAGCTCATTCAACCCTCTGCAGGCCCCGGAGGCATTCTGGAAAAGGTGACTTTGCAGCTGAGACTCGGAGTGAGGGTGAGGGGAACACATGTCAGGAGGTCTGTTCCTGGGACTCTTGCTAAGTTTGTGCTTTGTGGGATGATGAGACGCTGCTAAGTGATTGCAATGATCCCATAGGAGTTGGAGCTGGAGGTAGAGAACTTCCTCCTCTCCTGTGCTCATCGTCTTGGGTTTTGGTTGCCTCTATATCATGTTTCCCCTTATAGACCAGGGCAGCCATGAGGCCAGAGTCTGCGTCTTGTTCACCATTGAATCTTTAGGACCTTACAACATATTTGGCATATAGCTGACAATCAGTAAATGTTTGTTGAATAACTGAACAAAAACAGGGACTCGGATGAGTTTCATAAAGAGGGATCAGACTTATGTGGATAGCAAGGCTGGGCAGGAAAGTGAGGGTTTGTCTTGAAGGACTTGGAAGCCTCTTACTCCAGGTCTTTCCCTGGGAATGTAGGTGCTGAGCCTAGGGCAGCCCCAGGGCTGGTGCTGTGGATACTGGAACCCGTGACTCTCAGGGAGGGCTAGGATGCACAAGTGCTGTTAATGAAGCCAACAGGGTCACCAAGGCAAAGGCCTGCAGGGCTGCCCATGGGGGATGGCCAGGTGACCAAGCGCTGTGGGTGAGGTGACAGCCCCCCCTTCCCAAAGTGTGTAGACAGTGCCTGGATCCAGCTAAGTGTTACTGTGGGAAAATCAAGAAAATCTAGAAATTGACCAGTCTCGGTGGCTCACACGGTAATCCCAGCGCTCTGGGAGTCAGAGGCGGGAGGCTCACTTGAGCCCAGGGGTTTGAGAGCAGCCTGGGCAACAGAGCAAGACCCTGTCTCTACAAAAATAAAATAAACTAAAAACTGGAAGCTACATTTTAGTATGGATATTGATAGCTAACTTTTATTGAGCATTTATTGTCTGTATGCCAGACACTCTTCTAGAAGTTTTCTTTCAATGAACATGTTTTGTTCTCCTATACTCGTGAGGCATGGACTATTATTACCCCATCTGGTAGTTGAGGAAACTGAGATTCAGAGTGGGGCAAGTGGTGCAGCTGGAGACTGGGGGATTTGAACCCAGGTGGTCTGTGTTTTGGTTCCTGATCAGATTCTTTTCAAAATTCTGAGTGGGGAATGGGGCCGGGGAGACTGAACAGCTGGCCAAATGAAGACTCAAGACTGCCAGCTTTAGACCTCTGATCAAGGGGATGAAAATGAGCCTCATAAACGCAAAATGATGATGGATTGTAAACAGGCTCACTGATACAAAACAGCACTCTTTTGAGGGTTGCTTGTCCTCCATGGACAAAGATGTAGTGGGCACCACTGAAGGATGCCTGTGCTGTGGTTCCCAAGACTCTTTCTTATTTAAGATGCAGACTCCTAATCTTTCCATAAGAGTGTCCAATCAAAGGCTAGAAACAGGGCCCAGTAATCTGCCTGTTAATGTGTGCCCCGATTTGCTTCTGCTGTGGGTGCTTCCAGGACCACCTTTCGGAAAGCGGTGTGATGTAGGGAATCAGAAAAGATCTGATACAGCCTCCAGATGGGTGACAAAGAGGGCAAGATGCTCTTTCTGTCTCTGGGCATCAAATCAGGAGGAAGAACTGACCTTGGATTCAGAACTGATGACCACGCCTCTTCCCAGCCTATGCCCCTCCCTGGGGAAGCCACCTAATCTCCTAAACCCAGTTTTCTTGTCTGTAAAATGGATATAAACAATATGGTAAACTCTAAATTCATTATCTAAATTCATTATTATAATAGCTGTGTATTATTGAGTAAGTCACACAATGTCCCTGAGCTTTAGTTTTCTCATCCATAAAATAGACAAATAATAATAGTGAAGATATTAAAAGACTATTGGGTAATCAACATGACATAATTGGAAAAAAGACTTTAAAAGAAATTAAATGAGAGGGAAAATGGGCAAGCAATGAGGAGGCTGTTGATAATCGTTTCGTCTCTGCTCCTTTCTACCTGTATGGGTCCAGTTAATTGTTTCTTCTGGGTGAATTTACTTCTTTGAAAGGAGATGTCCATTCATAGTGGGCATTTCGCTCAGTTAGTTAGAACTTGGAATTAATGAGATCCCAGTTGTGGTTTGGTTTGATCCCCAAGGTGCTGGGAGGAATTTAGTTGCTGCCATTCAGAAGCCCCCCGGTAGGTTTCCTTACTTCAGTCTGCAGCCCCCACCAGCTCAGTGACCTGGCAGACCAGAGCAGATGAGGGAGGGTGAAGAAAGGGCCACTCATCACTATTACCAGCCAGAGCCCTTCATAAGACACAGGTACCCTCAGCAGCAATCAGTAGCAGCATCCTTTGATTGGAAGACGGCTGGTTACAAGTGTACTAATGGACAGCTCAGTGGGTCTCCCAGAGGGCTCAGCCAGGCCATACTGGTAGCTTACCCAGCCATTGCCTGGGCTTCTGGGGAGCTTTGGGAGCACCCTCTGGGCCCACCCCTCCCCAGCTTCTTAGGAAGGTAGGGAATTCTGGAAAGGCCTCCCTGGCTACTTCTTCAAAGGTGACAAAGAGGGACATTTGTATATGGAGAAAATGTCAGTGGGAGGGATAGACCCTGGGTGAATCGAATGTTCTATGGAGCCTTCCTTGACGACCTCCCCACTTTTCAGAGGGAAAGGAGAACTTCCGGCTTTGTGCTCCAGGATACCTAGGCACTGGTGCTGCTTCATGGGACCTATTTGATGGTTTCTTGATTGATTTCGATGGCTGGTTACACAATACCTGAAACATTCCTATAAAAACTGAAATTATGGATAGTTCTAAAGACAATTTTTTCCTCCATTCTCATACCTCTGCCCTTATTATTTTTATTGCTGCATATATACTTCCAGACACACAGTGGTAATAGGAATAATAATAACCACTGTATTCTTATTGATAATAGCAAGCACTCATCGAGCACTCTCTATGCATCAGTCTTATATTATCTCATTTAATCCTCACAATAACTCTATGGTGTACAAGGGGGGGACCTAAAACCCCCTGTAATTTATTTATTAAAAATTGTGTATTTATTTTTACATGGTTAAACTTTAGTCATCTTCAAAGTACTCTCCTTTTGATGCAATCCACCTATCAAGATGCTTTTCCCATTATTCAAAACAGTTTTTGAACTCATCAATTTTGATGCCTTTAGTGCTTCTGCTGTTTTTTTGTTTCACCTCTTCCACATGTTTCCCTTTGAGGATTATTTTCATCCAGGGAAACAAAAAAAGTTGCTCGGGGTGAGATCAGGTGAACAGGGAGGGTGGGGCACAGAGGTTATGTCGTTTTTTTGGCCAAAAGCTGCTGAACACTCGGCGCGGTGTGGACAGGTGCTTTGTCATGGTGGAAGAACCTGTCACCTGTCTGCCACAACTTGGGATGTTTCTGCTCTCAGTACAACCTTCTCAAAATTTCCAGATAAAAACTTTGGTTGACTGTTTAATTCGGAGGAATAAATTCTGAATGTACTACAAGGGGCCTACCCTCAAAAAACAATTCTGGTTTTTTCAGGTCCCCCTCTCCCCCCGTATATATCATTATAATCCTCATTTTACAAATGAGGACATTGAGGCTCAAAGAATTTCAGAAATGTTCCCAAAGTTGCACAACCAGTACATGGCATGGTATAACCAGAAATTGAGTGTCTGATGTCCAAGTCCAGGGTCTGTGTCTTTAACTGTTATTGTACTGTTCTCTGCATGTTGTTCATGCTTATATATCCATGGAAGGTAAGTGCTATTTGTGTGTATGTCTGTGCCCATTTATATGTGTGCGTATCTCATTAATTTTTTTTTTCAGACAAAATTTCCTGGGCTGGGGATACAGAACACCTAGGAATCAATGAACCACCTGGGCATACAGACTCTGCCCTGGTTATTTATGCAGCCCCACCCGTCGTATTGTGCCTGGTGTGTCACAGGGGCTCAGTGAATGTTTGAATGAGTCAGTGATTGAATGATGTATTCATTATTGCTGATTAATAAATTACCTCAGGACTTGGTGGCTTAGAAGAACACACATTGATTATTTCACAGTTTCAGTGGGTCAGGAATTCAGGTAGAGCCCAGCTGGGTCCTGTGGCTCAGGTTGCAATTGAGGGGTTGGCTGGGGTTTCTGTTATCTCCAGGCTCAACTGGACAAAGATCTGCTTTCCAACGCATGCAGTTGTTGACCAGACTGAATTCAAGGCTGTTGGAGTGAGGGTCTTGGGCTCTCCAACATGGCGGCTTGCCTTCTCTGAATGTGCAAATAATAGAATAGTAAAATATATAAATAGTATGAAATGTATAATATTTATATATTTATTAATATTTATAAAAATATAAATAGTATAAAATATATAAATAGTAAAAGAATAGTAAAAGAATAGTCTTCTGTAACCTCATGAGGGAATGGCATCCCATCACTTCTGTTGTGTTTTGTTGATTAAAAACAAGCCACAGGTCCCATGCACACTCAAGGGGGAGGGCATTACCCAGGGACTCAAACACCAAGAAGCGGGATCACTGGGGGTCCTTTTGGGAGTCTGCCTGACTCAAGAGAATGATTTCCATAATAACATCAAGTAATAATACAGTTAGCTCTTTTCTTTTTTTTTTTGAGTTGAAGTCTCACTCCATCGCCCAGACTTTGGAGTGCAGTGGCCACTCTTGGCCACTGCAGCCTCGACTTGCTGGGCTCTGGCGATCCTTCCGCCTCAGCCTTCCTAGTAGTCGGAATTACAGGTGCGCACTACCACGCCCAGCTGATTTTTTGATTTATTGTAGAGATGAGGTCTCGCTGCCCAGGCGGGTCTCGAACCCGCAGGCTCAGGCAATCCACTCACCTCAGCCTCCCAAAGGTGCGGGATTACAGGCTGAGCCACCGAGCCTGGCTCAGTTAACTCTTGAACAACAGATGTTTGAACTGTGTGGATCCATTTATATGTGGATTTTCTTCCACCTCTGTACTTCTCCTCTTCCTCAGATCAAAAGCAGCAAGTCCAGCCCCTCCTCTTTCTCCTCCCCCTCAGCCCTACTCAGTGTGAAGATGAGGAGGATGAAGACCTTTATGATGATCCACTTCCACTTAATGAATAGTAAATACATTTTATCTCCCTCATGATTTTCTTTTCTTTAGCTTACTTTATTGTAAGAATTCAGTATATGATCCATAGAACATATAAAATAAGTGCTAGTTGACTGTTCATATTAGTGGTAAAGCTTCTGGTCAGTAGGCTACTAGTAGTTAAGTTTTTGGGAAGTCAGAAGTTATACATAAATTTTTGGCTGGGGGGAACAGTGACCCTAACCTCTTCATTCTTCAAGGGTCAACTGTATTTGTATGTTTCTTATAGATTTACAAAGCTCTTTAATGGTCATTGCTGTAGTTTAGTGCTCACAGCTACCCGATAAGGTAATTAACATAAGATAATCAGGGCAATAATTATTATTCCTGTTTCATGTTGAGGAAATTGAGATTCAGAGAGTTTAAGTGACTTGCCCAGGATCACACAGCTAGTGAGAGGAAGGGTCAAGATTTCAACCTGGGAATTGTTCTGTGAATTTAAGCATGAGGACAGGCTGTTTAGTGCTGGGATTTGGCCCGACACAATCTCAAACACACAGAGATATAGAATGAGAGGGTTACAAAGAAGCATCCTGGTGTGGTGGGAAAAAAAGGGGACTTTGGAGGCACGACCTAAGATCTAGTCCTGACCAGGTGACTTCTGGCTGTGACTCTGGGTGCTGCTTTCAGTTAGGCTCCCTGACTCTCAGTCTTCTCATCTGCAAATGGGGATGTTGTGAGGATTAACATGCCAAAACGAACGTACATAAAGTGCCACTCAGAGTGCTTGGCACGGGGCTGCACCCCTTGGCTGCTGCTGCTGTTTTATTTACTGGAGCTGGCTGGGCTGTGGCATTGTTTGCAAACATGTATCATGTGCTTCTGAAAGCTTCACAACCCAATTATTAATCGTTTAATGGGTTGAGCCTGGGGGCTCCTCTTTCTGAGGTATCGTTTATGATGGTTAGTCTCTCTTTGCTGGTTTTTCACCTACAAACACACTTGATTAAGAACTGATGAAAAAAGTCTTAATTCAAGCAAATAAAGGATTCTCTGTGAGAGGAAGTTTTGACAGCCGTGAAATTAGTGCATGAGTATGGTTGCCATGGTTAATTGGGATTGAATAATTGGCCTCAGTGGGAACCTGCCCACTGTTAGGCAATGGATATCAAGGGCATCTAGCCACTGGGGATGTGCACCGGCACCCAGAAGGCACACACTAGGTGGTGGGATTTTGGGCAGATGGTCACTCCTTTGCTCTGTGAGTTTTGGACAGACTGAGAAATTAATAGACACAAGAGTCAGACAGGGGTCAAAATGGCAAGGCTGTTGCAGGCTCATTCGGATTGGAGGACATGGCTTGGACTTGTGGACCTACTCATCCTCCTTAATATGCCACCTCTGGTCTAGGACTTGAGACGCTCTTAAGTGATGAGGTAAGAGGAAAGGAGGAGGAGAGAAGAAAAAAAAGAAGGAGGGGAAAGAAAAGGGAGGGAAAGGGAGAGGAAGGCGGTGACATCCTAACTCCACTCCCAGACAATGGATCAATGAAGCTCAGACTCTTGCCAATTTACCAATCAGATCCATTGCTTCTCCTCCCAGGCAGAAGAAAAGGTAAAGTCTTATTCACCTAATAATGGCACAAGTCAGTATTTTATGAGCCAGCCTAGATACTGGGTGAGAGAGACTCTGGCTCCTCCCTCTCATCAGGGAATGATCATCTTAATCAAGCCAAATATTTACTCTGTTTTTACTGTGTGTCAGGCATTATGCCAAGCTCTTTAAATGAATTATCTCCTTTAGTCCTCATGACAACCCTTTGAGAGAGAGAATGAAATTAGTTGCATTTTGCACATGAGGATGGTGGAACTGTGACACACCAATCCAAGGCCACTCAGCTAGTAAACGTCGTGCTGAGAGTCAAATCTATGCCTGTCTGCTCTTAAACTCTGTGTTTTTTTAATTGTACCAGTTTTCTCTAACGATGGCCCAAGGACTTCCTGATCCAGAATCATCTGGGATGTGTTTTAAAAATGCGGGTTTCCAGAGTGGCTGACTCTAACCACTAAACATTGACGCAGGAGGCCTCAGGAGGGGAAAAGGGGGGCGCACTTTAAGGATCCTGGGTGATTCTAATGCACACCACAGTTGAGAATTATTGCACTGGAAGGATAGATGTCCAATTCACCTTTGGCTAATTTGCCTTTAGGACAGGAAAATAGACACTTGCTTGCAAACAGGACTTTTCATTATTGATTTTTGCTAATTTATTGAATCTGGCAGCTTGCTGAGAGCTGGGTAAGCCAGGTCTCCCTGGTCTCAGGTATCTGAAGTCCAGCAAATGTCTGGATGTCACCCTGGCACAACTTTTCTTACAGTCTTCGATCTAGAAGCTTTTATATTTCGGTCAGTGGTGACCCGTACACCCAGAGAAGTCAAGGCATGGGGCAATTGCCTTCTGAAAAGCTGAGTCCCCACTTTGATTTCCAGGAGCTTGATCACTTACATAGATTAATATTTACATAGATTAACATGGCCACTTAATACATTCATATATATCTGCACAGATTTGCATGCACTGGGGATGTGCATAGATTTCTCTTATTCATTTGGCTTCACTTTTTAGTATGCTCTGATATTACAACTTCCCACCCTCCTATCCTCTGATTTGGACCTTCTTTAATTCTGATTTCAATTTTCTTTTTCTTTTTTAAAATTTTCCTCATAGTGGGCAATTGGTTTTGGGAACCTGACCTGGTTGCTAGGACAGGTGTAGTTTACTGGCCAATGGGAGGCAATGTCGTGTAGCCATGAACAGCACCACTGCAGTTTGTTCCGGGCGCAAATTCTGACTTACGTACCATCTCGCTATTTAGCATTAAGTTACTTAATCACCCCAAGGCTTTGTTTTCTCAACTGTTAATGAAAATAATAATAGTACCTACTCGATAGTGTTGTTGTGAGGATTAAATGTATGTGAAACAGCTAACATACTGCCTAGTACCTGGCTCAGAAAATGGCAGCAATTAATATAGTTATTCTCTTGTGGTGATGATGATGACGATGAGCTCATAATGCTTCCCAAACTGTGGCTCCCTGTATCCCAGAAGATAAACACTCCATGGGGGAGAGAAAGAATTTCAGTGTTAGTGTGGTTTTAGGAATATGTCCACAAATTATTTGCTATTCTTCTCTTCAAGACATGGAGCTTACACCCTCTTCCTTCGAGTGAAAGTTGGACTTAGTATCTAATTTATTTTTTAAAATTTATTTGTTTATTTGATTTGAGACAGGGTCTCACTCTGTCCCCAGGCTGGAGTGCAGTGGTGCAATCATAACTCACTGCAGCTTTAATCTTCTGGGCAATTCTCCCGTCTCAGCCTCCTGGGTACCTAGGACTGCAGGCACATACCAGCACACCTGGCTAGTTTTTTAATTTTAATTTTTTATAGACATAGTTTCTCACAATGTTGCCCAGGCTGGTCTTGAATTCTGGAATCAAGCAATCCTATCAGCTCAGCCTCCCACAGTGCTGAGATTACAGGCCTGAGCCTCAACATCCACCCACCTTTTTTTCTTTAATAATATAATTAGTCTGAAACATTTTTATTTTTAAAACATTGTATTTATTTACTTTTAAATTGACAGATAACAAGTGGGTTTTTTTATGTGCAAAATGATGTTTTGAAGTGCAATGTGGGATGGTTAAATCTAGCTAATAAACAAATACATCTCTTCACATAGTCATCATTTTTGTGGTAAAAGTACCTAACATTTACTCTCTACAGTTTTTGAGATTGTAATATATCATCATTAACTATGATCACCTTGCTGTTCAATAGAGCTCTTGAAATTTATTCCTTAGTGCCTAACTTCTAATGGATAGAAGTGATAGCGTGTCATTTCCAAGATTAGGTTATGTCTTGACTTCTGTCTTGGGAGCATGCATTTTCTCTTTCCTGATTCACTCTCTCTGAGGGAAGCCATCTCGTGAGTAGCCCTAATAGACCCACATGGTAAGGGATTGTAGCCTCCTGCCAACAGCCATGTAATTGAACTTGGAGGTGGATCCTACAAACCCTTTAGAAGCAGCTGCAAACCAAGGCTTAGTGATGATCTCATGAGACATTTTGAACCATGAAACCAAGCCTCTTCACATTCCTGTCCCCTGAAACTGTGAAATGATAAATATTTGCGGATTAAAAATTTGGAATAATTTTTTGCTACATTTTAGAGTAATCAGTTACACAGCAATATATATCTGGAACACTTGGAAAGACTGTATTCCAATTTTGGATGCCCTGTTCTGGGCAGCTATGAAGGTACATTAGTAACAGTACTTTTATTTATTTATTGTCTTAGAAGGACATGATCCTCGGTTTTTGGACTCTTGTGCTATCTTTTGGCCTTGTTGATTTCAAGAGTCAGAGCCAAACTTTCCTTTGGCCTTGATGTTGTTGAGGACTGATGACTTATTCTCTTCTAATAGTTTTCCACCTTGCTACACAAGTAACACACATTAAATGCAGAGCATATAAACAAACAAAAGCAAGAAAGTTAAATTCCTGCTTCTGCTGCTTTCTGAAGTGCCAAGGGGCCATCTTTTGGGCTAGAGTGTCCTCAACCCTAAAACATGATGACAGTTTGCAACAGCTATGAAGATACATTAGTAACAGTACTCTATACAGGCCGATGCACAGTTGGGTAAGACTGGTTCCATCCCAGAGCTAGTTGGAAGTCCACTTCCTTCTCTCCCATTCATAAAGCATTTGGGATGTTACCCATTCATTCATTTACACATGTTTGTTGAGTGCCTACGATGAGCTATTCACTCTGTTAGGCTCTGGGGAGTTTATGATGAATAAGTAAGTCTCTGCCATCACAGAGAATATAGTCTAGTGGAAAGATATGCAGGCAGCAGGCAATGAAACAAACAAAAATAATAGTGTGTTGAAAATTATGATAGATGTATTTGCCAGAATGTTTTTTTAGCTATAATGACAGAGAATCTTGATTACAAATTATTTGGTAATAAACTATTGAATCACAAAGAACTAGAAGTTGACAGGCAGGGTGGGCTCTAAGCAAGGCATGATCAGCAACTCAATGATGTCAAGAGGACCCCAATTCTTTCCATTTCTCTGCTTTGCCCCCCTGAAGCTGGCCTCATTCTGGTTCTCCTTGTTAGGTGCAAAATGGCCTCCAGGGGCGATGGAGGCTCCATGCTTCATCATTCACATCTAACAGGAGAGATGCTAAATCTCCCTACTCTGCCTAGGATATATCTCTTCCCTCCAATCTGATTGGCCAATTTAGATTATGTGATTGTTCCTGAATCAATAATAGTTGCCAGGGACATGCTTTATTCTGATTGGTTAAGATTAAGATCTACACCTAGAGCTGGGAATGACTTTCCATTGTCCTAAAATAGGTGGGAGGTGTCCATGCCTGGAATAATAGGATTTTGCTAGGAAGCAATAAAAGAGAGGGTTTTGAATTCTGGGTAGGCAGTCAATAGTATCTATTAGAATATGAGAAGGCTGAGAAGATATGGTGGGAGTTTGGGAAGACTTCACTTGGGAAATTGATGTTGACATTGATATCCCAAAAGATGAGGAGAATGAGGAAGATGAAAGGAGTTTGCGTGTGTGTGTGTCTGTGTGTGTGTGTATACACATCTTGTAATTCCTGGCATGACAAGATGGGCCAGGAACCTCGAGTGTTTCTACAACACCAGCAATATTGGATCTGCTCCAATTTATAAAATAACTATGCAATTCACAAAATTCTGTACTTAGCATCAATATTAATATATAATATTGTATGCAGCACATTTCACCATTGATAGACTTTGTTTGTTTTAGACAGAGTCTCGCTCTGTTGCCTAGGCTGGAGTACAGTGGCATGATCACAGCTCACTGTACTCCTGGGTTTAAGCGATCCTCCCACCTTAGCCTCCTGAGTAGCTGGGACTACAGGTGTGCTACCACACCCGGCTGTTTTTTTTTATTTGTAGAGATTGGATCTCACTATGTTGCCCAGGCTGGTCTTGAACTCCTGGGTTCAAGTGATCCTCCTACCTCAGCCTTCTGAGTAGCTGGGACTACAGATGTACTACCATACCAGGCTAATTTTTTAATTTTTTGTAGAGATAGGATGTTACTATGTTGCCCACACTGGTCTTGAACTCCTGGCCTCAAGCAATCCTTTTGCCTTGGCCTCCCTAATTGCTGGGGATTATAGGCATAATCCACCATGTCCGGCCATTAATTTTAACTAACATTTATTCCTGCTCGATCCTGGGTGTTGGGAGTTATTTACTGTGTGAGGAGGACATGATTCTTGGCTTTTGGACTCTTGTGCTATCTTTTGGACTTGTTGACTTCAAGAGTCAGAGCCAAACTTTCCTTTGACCTTGATGTTTTTGAGGACTGATGACTTCTTTTCTTCTAATCGTTTTCCTCCTTGCTACACAAGTGATGTACATTAATTGCAGAGCATGTAAACAAACAAAAGCAAGAAAGTTAAAGTTACCTGTGGGGATCACTGAGCTGTACATCTCAGATGCTCCTTCAAGAAAGGACCAGCTGTTGGGTGTGCTGTCTGTGGCCAACCTGCAGCTGTCAGCCCTACAGGGATTGCCTCATGTATTAGTCAGTTTTCCAGGGAAACAGAATCAATGGATATGTACACCTAGATATATAGAAAAAGTATTTATTTATTTATTTATTTGAGGCAGGGTCTTACTCTGTTGCCCAAGGCTGGTTGCAGTGGCATGATAATGGCTTACTGCAACCTCCATCAACTGAGCTTGGGCAATCTTTCTGCCTCAGCCTCCTGAGTAGCAGAGACTACAGGTGCATGCCACTATGCCCAGCTAATTTTTTTATTTTTATTTTTGTAGAGATGAGGTCTTGCTTTGTTGCCTAGCCTGGTCTCGAACACCTGGACTCAAGCCCAGGGTGTGACATTAGATGAGGCAGCCTTCTGGTGTTAACAGTTAATGTTATGTGTCAACTTGACTGGCCTAGGGATGCCCAGATAGTTGGTAAAACATAATTTTGAGGTGTGTCTATGAAGGTTTTCAGAAGATACTCACTTTTGAATCAGTAGACTGAGTTAAAAAGACCACCATCACCAAGGTGATAGGTGTCATCTAATGGATAGATCAGGGGGCATAAAGGTCTGGCTACTCTGGGCCAACTTGGAACACTCTAAAAGATTGTTCTAGATCTAGAGCTTTCTGCATTGAAGCTCAAACTTTTCCTCTGCTCTGACTCCCCTCTCTCTCTTCCCATGACCCCTCCTTAATCAACATGCTTCATGTTAATCTCCATCTAAGGGGCTGCTTCCTGGGGAAACAATCTGTCACATCACCTGTCATAAATCTCATTCTCAAGAGATAACTGCTCTGAGCATTTTGGTCCATATCATGAAAATGCTTTCAAATGCCCTCCCTCTTTCTACATGTAATACGTTTTTGTTTTGTTCTTTCAAAAATAAGATCGCACTGTACAAATTCTGTTTGACACAGCACTGTGTGGTAGTTAAGAATGCAGGCACTGAAGACAAATTGCCTGGGTTCAAATTTCAGCTCTGCTACTAACTAGGGTTGAAATCTTAGACACGTTGGGTGTCTTTCTCTGAGCCTCAGTTTTCTTCATCTGCAAAATGGTGGGTAATAACAGCACATTCTTTCTAAGGTTGTTTTGAGGATTCACTAAGTAGTATACAGAGTAAATTCTCAAAAAATATTAGCTGCTGTTGTTATGTCATAACCAGGTTTTCCCCAGATATTGTAACATTTCCCTCTGGCATCAAATATTCTCCTCTACCAACATATTTAATGGCTTTACGTGATTCTGTTGTAAGAGTGTACCATTGTTTATTTAACCAATGCCAATAAAAAGGCATTCTTGGCAGAAAGATCAGCATGTGCAAAGACCAGGAAGCAAAAGAGCACGTGAACCTGAAAACAATTCAACACTGGGGGACCGACAAGGAGAAAGCAGAATCAGAGCCTTTTAACCTTGTAACCTCTGAAGTTGGGGCTTTACCTTGTGGTTGGTGACTGCCAGTGAACAATGGCTCTCTAATGGAGTTGCAGACACTGTACATCTGGAGGGAAGATGAGTCTTCCTGGAGATGCAGGAGAAGTCAGGGTGGACCTGGACTGTGAGGCTTTTAGGCTGGAAACAGAAGGCAGAGCGGCAGCATGATGTCTGTTTGCCCACTTGCTTCTAGAGAGGCAGCTGCCGTCTCACCCTCTAACAAGAACCTCACAGCCTGAGCGGTCAGGATGCTGCAAGCTCCCTTAGCCCAAATAGACTCCTCAAATTGAATTCCCGGAGCAGGCAAACAAACCATCAGATCACCTTCAGTTGTTGTGGGCAGAGTCAATTCACTTGTGGTGAGGGATCATTAGCAAGGGCAAGGAACTCAAGTGCTGGGCCAGAGGGAAGGTGAACTATTGGGAGGAGGCCTTCTCTGCTTTCTTTCTCCACATTTGAAAACCAGTAAGCAAACAACCACTCACCAACTCCCTCTTGGGAGGCTTCTGGTGGAGGCTGTTTTGGGTTTTGAATTTTTTTTTTTTGAGTCGGAGTCTCACTCTGTCGCCCAGACTGGAGTGCAGTGGCCGCTCCCAGCTACCGCAGCCTCAACCTGCCGAGCTCCAGCGATCCTTCCGCCTCAGCCTTCCGAGTAGCCAGAATTACAGGTGCGCACTAGCACGCCCGGCTAATTTTTTTAAAATTTTATTGTAGAGATGAGGTCTCGCCTGCCCAGGCAGGTCTTGAACTTACGGGCTCAGGCAATACACTCACCTCAGCCTCCCAAAGGCGCGGGATTACAGGCTGAGCCACCGAGCCCGGCATGGGTTTTGAATTTTATGATTCTTTTATACCTTGGAGTAAGGCTAGACTGTGGGAGGAGGAGAGTGTCCCTAAATAAGGTTGAGCAGATTGGGCACCAAACAACCCATTCACATTATAGCTGATGAGACTGGCAGCCCCCAGGGCTATGCAGTGATCAACTGTAATAGTTTCATGCAGCAACCCTTAGTAGGTGCCTGGGAGAGACCCAAACTCAACCAATCACTTCCAGGGATGGGAAGGAAGCAAATAAGGACCTTTTGGTTCTTCTCAAGGAAAGAAAGTACAGTTTCCCAAATGTGAGCAAAGGAGGGAATGTATTTTTGCATGGAATCTTTTCCCTAACTCTTATCAGCCTGGTTGATTTTCTAAAATAATGTATATTTTTATAGTTGAGTAGGCAAAATTTCCATGTGGTTCAAAATTCAGTAGGCATGAAAAGGTTCTCAGTGACAAGCCTCCCTTTTGTTTTGTCCCTTACATGTGGGGTTGCTTTCCTCTGAGGCAGCCAGTGGGTGCCAGTTGTTCCTTATTCTTGGCCAACTCTTAATCCTACTTCAAGACTTTGAGAAGCTTTCTCAACCCACCTCCTTTCTGCAGCCAACCAATGTTCTTGGTGGAAGCTGTTATTCACTCATCAACCAGTCATCCAACTTGCCTCCCTCCCTTTTCTTTCCCTCTTTCTTCTCTCCTCTCTCCCTCTTTCCTTCCTTCCTCATTTTGTACTTCCTGGATCCCAGGGGCCAAGGTTGAGCTATTCATAGTCCTTCCTGCCTGGCAGATTATGACCATTTATCTGTACAAAGCTCTTTTGTTTTATTACTAATTAATTAATTCCTTTCAATCCCACCCCTCTCCCACTCCCCATAGACAGTATTTCTTATGTGTCTAGTTTATATCCTTTTGTTTATATGTGTTACTGTAAAAACAGACACATGGCTTTCTTTTATTTTTAATTCAAGTAAACCTTGAGTATCCGCTCTGGTTTAGGCTTTGTACTGGGGAATCAGGGAAGCACTAGATAGCCTGGTTCAGTTCTAAAGGCTCCTCTGGGATGGAAGTCATTTGGGAATTTTCTTTTGTTCTGTGTTTCTCCACAAATAACTCACTCACTACTCTTCCATCTCCTCTACCTCTTTCTTTCTCTGTGTCTACTTGTTTCTGTTTTCCTGCCTCTGTTTCTCTTTCCTAATATTTACTCTGGGACATGGATGACCTCGTGGGTCTGTGCCCCAGCTCTGGAAAGCAGTGGACGCAGGCTTGCTAGTTGGTCCAGAGAGGGGCGGGGTGTTCTCCACACTCCCCCTAACAGACCCAGTGTCTCAGTACATTCACAAAATGCCACTTTTTCTTGGAAGATTTCATGAATGCGGGAAGGGCATTTGGCAGACACCCAGTCAAAGTTACCATGAGATACTGCGGTCATGCCCACTAAGTTTTCTTCCCAAAGAGATGGGGCTCATCTTTTCCCTTCTGTCTTCTCTTCTTCCCTTCTCTCTCTCCTCTTCTCCTTTTAGCCTCTAGAAGCCCTTCTAGTGTCCTGAGGAATTCAGTGCTCACCCTCAGTTACCATCTCATTTTATTTTATTTTTATTAAATTTTATTTTATTATAGAGATGTGGGGACCAAGTGAGGATTAACTACATAAGTAGGTTGCATGCAGGTGAAGTTTCGGCTTCTCACTGGCCCTCACTCCTCCTGGTATAGAACCAGGTACCTTTTGTATTACTATGTGTCCCCCCACTCTCTTCCCTCCTTCCCTCCCCTAGCAGTGCCCAGCAACTGCTGATCCCTCCCTTGTGCTAATGTGATTAATGTTCAGGGTTCACTTATGAGTGAAGACAACTTTGCATCTCCCTTTAATCAAGAAAAGCCCTGGAAATTAGCTGTGATCTAGAGGCAGGGGTAAGGTGGGAGCAGAGGTGGAGATGACTTATGGGAGGGCACCTGTCTGACCTGGAGCAGGACATGGGGTAGGGAGGGTGTCATTGTCTGCAAAGAAGCCAAAACAATAGCAGAACTAAGAGTGGTGCACTGTTCCTTATTCTCAAACATTTTCTCTGTGACACAATACTTCGTCCAACCACTACATGATGCTGCCAATACAGGTTGGGTGCAATATGGCAGGATGTGTAAGCCTGGTGTCAGACAGCCAGGTTTGGATGATGGCTTTGATGTGTACTAGCCGTGTGACCTTGGGTGAGTCATGCCACTTCTTGTACATTGGGGATTGTACAACATCATGGTCTTGTAGGTAGGTGTATAAGGGTTAATGCCTGCCATTATCTTGGAACAATTAGTAAGCTTTTAACAAATGTTGGAGATTATTAGTGTCAGAAAAATTGTGAAAGACTGGGAACAAGCACAAAGGATGACTGGGTGTCTGTCCTCTTGAGTGCTCCTTTCTGGGTTATCTTCACCTTTGTCTCTGAGTTATTGTACAGCTCTGGAAGTTGAAGAAAACTGACAATAATGCAAATGGTGCTTGTCCATAGAAACACAAATGAATCACATCTGGTAGAATGCAATTGATTATTGTACTGTGGATATTGAACAGTTTTGCATCTATTAAGCAAATTTATTTCAGCAATCCTGATTACTTACATATGTGTCTATTCTTTGACTTCTCTGAACCAGTTGTAAGCATGTTTCTGGTTTTCCCTTTAATTAATAAGTTAAATGAAATATTTGACATATGTTTATGAGACTCATTATTTCTTCTGTTTAAAAAAGTCATTTAACTGTTTGTACAATTTTTCTTCTATTTCATAAAGAAGAGCTACAGCAAAACTCCCCTCCCCCATCCAGACTCCCCAAGCACAAGAAACCTCTTTAAATGCTGTGATGGTTTTGCAATGTTTCAATAGGTTGGGCTGAACTACATCTCCCAGAATCCTCCTTTCTACATGCTTCCAGGTAGAGTGGGCTATGAGAGAGATTCTTGTGGGAGATTGGAGGGTGGGAGTGAAGCAGCAGACATTTTGCAGCCCATGCACGTTTTTGCTAATTTTCTGGCTCACCTCCTTGGTGTGAGGTGGTGCCTGGGTCTGCAACTGCTTTCCTCCACTGGATTCTCCTTCAGCATCTCCCTCTCCTGGGAAGGTGTGGGCATGTTTGCCTCCATAATGAGGTTACCAAAGTGAGAGGCAACAAGAACTGACGTGGGCTTCTGCTCATGCTTGTGTGTTCCAGCCTGTTCGCCCATCCCACCTACCTTGCATCCATTTTCCCTTCTGCACTGCCTGCCTTGTGAATTTTAAGCTCCAGTATCAGATCAAAGACAGCAGCCTACTAGACACTATGTAATCCACGCCCACAATTGCATAAGGCCAAGTCTCTGAAACCAATCCCTTAAAAAAATTCTAAATTTAAATCTACATCCATATCAGCTATTGAATGAATGATTGTGTCCCCCTCAAAATTCATATATTGAAGCCTAATCTCTAGTGTGATGATATTTGGAGGTGGTGTCTTTGGGAAGTAATTAGGCAAGAGGAGGTTATGAGGGTGGTGTCCTCATGATGAGATTAGTGTCCTTAGACCCCAGAGATCTTCCTTTCCCCTTCTGCCATGTGAAGATGCAGCGAGGAGATGGCCCTTTATGAACCAGGGAGGTGGCTTGTATCAGTTGCCGATTCTGTCAGTGTCTTGATCTTGGACTTCCTGGCCTTCAGAGCTGTGAATACATTTCCACTGTTTATAAGCCACTTAGCATGTGGTAGTCCGTTAAAGCAGACCAAACAGATAAGACAATTCTATACTCATGTCCACATCTTCATCAGCATCTATGACGGAGACCTCAAAAAATCCAGAATTTATTTATTTAAAAATTGTGTATTTATTCTTACATGTTTAAACTTCAGTTGCCTTCAAAGTACTCTCTGATACAATACACTCATCAAGATGCTTTTTCCACTGCTCAAAACAGTTTTTGAACTCATCTGTTTTGATGTCTTTTAGTGCTTCTGCTGTTTTTTGTTTCACCTCTTCCACATCAGCAAAATGTTTTCCTTTGAGGACTTTTTTCATCTGAGGAAACAAAAAAGTCACTTGGGGTAAGAGCAGGTAAATAGAGAGGGTAGGGCATGGGAATCATGCCATTTTTGGGTCAAAAACTGCTGAACACTCAACATGGTGTGGACTGGTGTGCTCACAAATCACCATTCATGAATGTGTTGAAAAAATCTACAAAAAAATTAATTGAAGCTGAATGTACCCTCTCACAACAAGGCTAGCTGGTACACTGATGCCAGTAGGTTTCTAGAACGCTTACTCATTGGGGGAAGACTACTATAAGGGATCCACCTTCCAAAAAGACAATTCCATTTTTTTGGGGTCCCCTTGTATATGTCTCATAGTGGTTCTGCTTCTTCAATTGAACTCTAACTGAAACAGACAACTGTCTTCCAGAGGCTGCTTCATTCACTCTCACAGTTGTCTAAGGTCAAATCTCTGCAACCAATCCCTAAAAAAAAAAATCTAAATTTAAATCTCCATCCATGTTGGCTATAGAACGAATGTTTGTGTCTCCCCAAATTCATATGTTGTATTCATATGTACCCAGCTAAAGGATGCAGAGCTGACTGGCGGTAGAACCCAGGTCTATGTGGCCTCAGAACCTGTGAATATCCCTGATTCTGGCTGTTCACCCCGCCCCGCTGCCCTGCCTGTGTGTCCTCTCTGCCTGGCTATCTCTCTCTCCTCCGTCGGCTCCTCTGAGCTCTGCCCTAACAGCTGTTTTTTTTCCCCAAGCTTTCCTTTTCTTTCTCTTCCTTCACTGTTTTTGCCATTACTAGAAAAGATGATGACCACTGCCTTGCTAAGCTATGGTCTGGCCATATGTTCTTTGAGCTATGGGCCAGGCCATGTTTTCCTAAGCTTTGACCCCCTCCCCTACCTTGAGGAAGTGACTCTCTGTCTCTAATTTACTTTCTAAATAAACTGTATTTTTCTATCTAAAAAAAAAGATGATGATAATAATGTTGATTGAATGACTTAAGAAAATCTGTCGATGATTTAAAAATTGGGTGACTTGAGAAAAACAATAAACTAAGTTAAATGGTTTTTAACTGGGGTGTAGCTCATAACTGTGGTTTTTAAAATCCCCCCTACTAAGTCTCACCTCCCCCCACTAAGGTTCTCACTAAGGCAATGTCCTACATCCTAATGGAGTGCTTTCTCTGGGTCCAGGTTGCTGCCGCTCTGCTGTAGGCGTGTCTCCTTTCTGGCCTGGTGTGGTCTGGATTTCCACATATAATGTGGTTGTGCTCTCATCGGGAATCAGCTCTGTCTTTTCTAACTCCCTACTCTCAGTTCTTTTTATCCCCCAAAGTATGACCAAATCTCTCTTTTTTTTTTGAGTTGGAGTCTCACTCTTGTCCCCCAGGTTGGAGTGCAATGGCATGCTCATGGCCACCACAACCTCGACCTGCTGGACTTAGGTGATCCTTCCACCTCAGTCTTCCAAGTAGCTGGAACAATAGACGCACGCCACCATGCTCGGCTAGTTTTTGTGATTTATTGTAGAGATGAGGTCTCACCAAGTTGCCCAGGCTGGTCTCAAACCTGCGGGCTCAGGGAATCCTCTTGCCTCGGCCTCCCAAAGTGCTGGTATTACAGGCTGAGTCACCGCACCCAGCACCAAACCTCTTTCTTATAGTAGTTAGTCTTGTAACCCAGATGTAGCAGGTCTTCTTTGGGGACTGGACACAGTCTTGAGTCCCATTCCAGAGAGCCTGTCCCAATAGGTACTTTGGAACACAAATCCACTGAAATTGTAGGGAGCAGAGGAGGAATGTTGACCCAACATGCCACATGCCAGAAGCTTATATTCCCTCCTGGTCTTCTCCTTACCTTGGTGGCCACCTCATTTACCCTCCTCCTCTTCCCCTACCCAGACCTAGGCCCATTCTGATGTAGGGAATCACAAGCCTAAGAGAGTAAGCCCTGGAAACATGAATTTTAACAAATATTCCAGATGATGGTCATCTCTCAAAGAAAACTTTGAGAGTCACAGCAATGTAAGACACAGTCCCAGCTTCTCACTTTAGGTTCCTGGGCTCTTTTGCTACAGTTAAAAATCCCAAGCCTTGAATGACAAGCTTCCTGAGTTTGAATTGCTGCTCAAGTTCTTGCTACCTTTGCAACTTCTGCAAGTCATTTTACGCTGTGAACCTCAGTTTTCTCATCAGTGAAATGGAATCAATGATAGTATCTATCTCATTGGGTGATAACAAAAATGTATTCATCCACTCATTCATTGATAATTCACTCAGGTTATTGAACACCTACTACATGCCAATCACTCTTCTTAGCATTGAGAAATATAGCAGTGGAACATACATGCATATGCACACACATATAGTCTTACCCTCATTGAGCTTATATCTAAATGCAAGGATTGGCATGCTTTTTTCTGGAAAGGGTTAGTTAGTAAATATTTTAGTCTTTGCAAGCCACAAATGATTTCTATTACCTATTTTTCTTTCCTTTTCCCCCCCAGACACTTCAAAATGAAAAACCATTCTGAGTTCATGAGCCATGTAAAGAAGCCACAAGTTGACCCTGTTGTAGTGAATTAAATGAAATAATAGTTCTAAAGTATTCTAGCAGACATGACGATGATGGAGAGGGCTTAGCATAGCTCCTGGCCCAGAGTCCAGCCTTGGGAAGTAGTCAGCTGTTTTACTTGCCAGCCTCAACCTCCAGTACTGTGTTCCAGCCCTGGTCACTGTGTTCCAGCCCTGGTCACTGTCCTCTGGCATCTTGTCTCAGACCCAGACCTGCTGGCCACTCAGCCTTGCGGAAGTGAGCAAGGCCCTCCCAGCAGCCTTTCCCCGCTCCCCGCCCAAGGTCAGCAGGGTGGATGTGGGCATCCATCTGCCCTTCGGCCACGGCTGGCAGCCCCTGGCAAGCTTGCTGCCGGTCTCCCGCCTGGCCAGGACACACTTCCGCCCAGCTCCTTGGCCTCCCAGGGAAAATAGCTGGAACCAGCTGGGATGACTCATGACACGGCAGCCACACGGCTTGGCTCTCTGCAGGACCACAGCCTCTTCGTGCCAGCTGAGGGAGTGGTGAAAGTGGACGGACCACTGCCCAAGATGACCTCTTGCCAGAATGGGCAATCTGAGGACATGTCTCTGCTGCCTGAAGCTTTTGAGACATGGAGTGAAATGGTCCAGGGTGATGTCAGGTTCCCTCCCCGGGCAGTCAGCCATCGGCTCTCACATCCTGGGAAAGTTTGGACCCAGTCTGCCTTTGGCATGTCCAGAAGCCCCTGAGCTCCTGGTCTTGCTGGACTGGCGTGTCCTGTCCTTGAGGCCTGGTACTACTCTGCTCTTTAATTATGTGGCATACGCTGTCCCTGAAAAGGAACCTGCCCAAGTGTGGCTGCTATGACGGTGGCTGCTTCCTAATTCATCTCTCTGCTTCCTCTCTGGCCCTCTCTCTAATCTATCTTCCACGCTACAGTCAGTTTGATCTTTTAAAAATGCAACTTTGATCTTGCCTTTCCTGCTTTAAAAACCCTCCAGTGGTAACCTGTAACTTTTAGGATAAAGCTCAGAGTCCTCAGCTAAGACGAGGCACCGTCAGTGATCCCATGGTGCGGCTCTCTCCAGCCTCATCTCCTTCACCTGCATCCCAGCCCACACTGAATCGCACATGTTGGTTCCCAGAAGCCCCACACCTCACAGCCCCATGGCTTTGTGCTCACTTTGCCTGGTGTTCCCTCCCCCTCCTTGTCAGCTGAAGAAAGCTTGTTCTTTTTGACGTCACACAGTTGTTATTTATACCAAAGAACGTTCCCTAATCTCCCTAATAGAGTCCTTTCTTTCCTCTTCTGAGCTCCTTGAACTAATTTTAATCCTGCTTCCTGAGTCTAGGGAGGGTGTTCAAGAGCCTGGGTTTGAATTCTAGTTCAATCTATTGCTTGCTCTGTGTCCTTAGGTAAGTTACTCAACCGCTGACCTTTAGTCTCATCTGTAAAGTAGGGGTGATAATGGTACCTGCCTGATAAGGTGTTTTTGTTATGAAGATTGCATGGGATGATGCATGTAAACATCACCACACTGGGAGTGGCCCACAATAAATGCACAGTAAATTCATCAATGTCATAATCGCCTGACACTGTGAGCAATTTGAGGGCAGGGACCATAGCTTCATTCCTGGATCCTCCCAGCACCTAACACAACACCTAGATTATGTCAGGCATTAAGTCTGCTTTTGTCTGACTGCTGTTGAAAGAAAGTCATGAAGAAAACTAATCCATCCGGTGCACCCAATTTTATGTATATGAAGATGTTCATTGCAGCATTCATTTGGAGAGTAAAATATTGAAAAAAACCAACAAACAAAAGCAAAATCACTGAAAGCCCAGCAATAAATTATGGTACACCCTTACTATGGAATAATTGACAGCAATGAAAAACAAGCATGCTGCGGGGTGTGATGGCTCATGCCTGTAATCCCAGCACTTTAGGGAGGCTGAGGCAGGTGGATTGCTTGAACCCAGGAGTTCAAGACCAGCCTGGGCATCATAGTGAAACCTCATTTCTACACAAAATCAAAAAATTAGCTGGGCATGGTGGCATGTGCCTGTAGTCCCAGTTACTTGGGAGGTTGAGGTGGAAGGATAGCCTGAGTCCAGGAGGCCGAGGTTGCCATGAGTCATGATTGTCATGATCATGCCACTGAACTCCAACTTGAACAACAGAGACTCTGACTCAAACAAACAAACATACATACATACACCAACCAACCAAACAAAAAACAAGGATGCCACCCACATGTACTGATATAGAAAAGTATCTAAGACATAATCTGTGAACAATTTGAATTTATGCCTACAGGTATAATATGATACAATTTACGTGTGTGTATGTGTGTGTGTGTTTAAAGGACATGGATTTGTAGAAAATGATTACAAGGATATAGAAGAAATTGAGGGATGGGAGAGAAAAGAGGGACTTTGCTGTTTACTTTATTCCAGAGGCCAGCAAACTACAGCCCTTGAACCAAATTCAGCCACAAACCATTTTTGTAAACACGGTTGTATCAGCCATGCTCATTTGTGGCTGCTTTTGAGCTTCGAAGGCAGTTAAGTAGCTGCCACAGGCCTATATGACACAGAGACCGCATAGCTTGAAATGCCTAAGATGTTTACTATCAGGTTCTTTACAGAGAAAGCTTGATGCCCTCTGCTTGACCCCTCTGTGTATTCTTTAATTAAAAAGATAGAATATAGTATTTAATTGTTTTTGCTTGCTAATGTGAACTTATTTTGTGGTCACAGGACGCTGAAGCCCAGGACTTCAAGATCTATCGCCACAATAGCGCTTAAAAATATTACCCCCAAACCCAGTGACCTGAAACAACCATTGTTAATGGGTCCTCAACGTGGTTCTTTTGGTCTCTGCCGGGCTAATTTACATCTCTGTGGGCTGTGTAGGAGGCTCTGCTGATCTTGGTTGACTCTCTCACACGTTTGGTCTTGGCTGGGGCAACTGAGCGGGGTCCATATGGACTCTTGTTCTCCCACAGCGGAGTTCAGGTTGTCCTCAAGGTGGCGGCAGTGTTCTGACAGCAAACAGGAGAGCAGGCCTCTTGTGGCCTAACTTTGAGATTGACGTACCCTCACTTCCATTGCATCTTGTTGGCCAGCACAAGTCACAGACTCAGCCCAGACTGAGGGATTGGGAAAAGGAGTGTACCTTTTGATGGGAGGGATTGCAAAGCCATGATGTAAAGGATGGGAATGCAAGAAGGGCTGGAGAAGTGTGGACAGTTTCATAATCAACCTACTGAAATGCCTAATAAAAATGGGTTTTTTTGAGTCGAGGTCTCATTCTGTTGCCCAGGCTGGAGTGCAGTGGTGATCCTTCTGCCTCAGCCTCCTGAGTAGCTGGGACCACAGGCATATGCCACCATGCCCAACTAATTTTATTTTATTTTATTTTTGTAGAGACAAGGTGTTGCTATGCTGCCCAGGCTGGCACAATGTCTTATTTTATCCTTATAGAATAGAGCACTGTTACCTACATCCCATCTTGGGAGCTTCTGAGTCACCCTTTAATGGTAGTTAATCCAAGTGCTACTATCCTTCTTTTGCAGGTAGCTGAGGAAGCTGAGACCCAAAGAAACTTGCTCCAAATTGCTATGTGGGGCAGGCTCATACCGGAACACAATTCTCCTGACTCCTACTTCCCAGCACAGGGTTCTTCCCAGTGCTCCATGCTATTGAGATTTTATGGTTGCTGTTGTCTTTTTGCTGCTTAATATGGGACCTAGGAGACAGTGAGCTTGTCTCATTCATTTTTGTATTCCCTGTACCTGGAACCAACCAGGTGCTCAGTCAACACATGGAGACAGTCAGAGACTATTTTTAAAGAAAGCACAATGAATGGTAGCATGCTGAACATGAACCACTTCTGTTTTTGGCTACTCAGCAAGGAAACTACTTCCTGCATCTCAGAAATTTTCCATCTCATGGGTTTCAGAGCTGAATGGCCCTGGTGGGTGATTAAGGCTTCACTGGGCACAAAACTCTCCTGAACCCCCACCCAAAGGGGTAGGATCTAGAGGGTTCCCTGAAGTAGGGCCATCACTTCTCAACAGTGATATGATTTTGGAATTATTCCTGGCCCAGAATCTCCAGATTGGTTCTCCAGCCCTCCTGCCAATTACTTAATATCCTTTAATTAACTTTTTTTTACATGTAAATTGCCCCAAGTTGGTGTCTATTTTTTTCTGTGTGTGCGCTGCTGTGACAGAATACCTGAGACTGGGTGATTTATGAAGAACACAAATGCATTGCTCACAGTTCTGGAGACTGGGAAGTCCAAGATCTGGGCATCAGCAGGTTTGTTGTCAGGAGAGGGCCTGTTCTATCGATGGCATCTAGAAGCCCCATCTCTTAATGCCATCCCATTGACAATTAAGTTTCAACACACAAAGTCTGGGGAATGTTCAGGCCATAGCAGTTGTTTTTTTGTTGCTTGCACTGGAGAATGCTGACTTTTCTCTGGCCATATCTATCACTGTGTATCTTACCATTGTCTTAAATAGATCTTTTCTCTGCCTCAGTTTCTTTATATTTAAGATATGGAAAAGGGATACCACTCCTAAGCTCTGGAAGGTGAAGAGGAAGTCCACAGACAGGAAGAGAGGAAAAGGATGGAAAGTTTATTTCAGAGAAAGGGAAGTCAGTTAGAGTTATTTAGAATTGAATATTACACCATGTAAGACTTGCCTGATTTTCAGAAGATTTTGCACCTATATGTGTAGTGATTTGCTGCCTCAAGCCTAAGAATCAGAATCATGCAACTGCACAAATGGAATTAAGCACCAACCAGCACCAGTAAAAAGGAATGACTTTCGTCCCTCTCAGCTGATTGACTGTTGGAGGTGTGTTAGTTTCCTAAGGTGGCTGTAACAAATTATTACAAGACTAGTGGCATAGAACAACAAAAATGTATCCTCTCATAGTTTTGGCAGCTAGAAGTCTGAAATCAAGGTGTTAGCAGGCCTGGGCTACCTCTGAAGGTTCTAGGAAAGATCCTTCCTTCCTTGCTTCTTCCAGTTTCTGGCAGTTGCCTGCAATCCTTGGTGTTCCTTGGCCTGTAAATGCATTTGTGCTGCTGTAGTCACATGGAATTTTCTCTGTGTCTGTGTTCCTTCTTATAAGGACACTTGTGATTGGATTTAGGGCTCACTCAAATCGAATAAGTCTTCATTTTAACTTACATCTTAATTACATCTGAAAGGATCCTATTTCCAAATAAGGTTACATTTGCAGATGTCAGGGTTTAGGACTTGAACATATCTTTAGGGGACACAATTCAACCCATTACAGGAGGGAAGGAAGATTAACGTTATAGGAAACAGTTTGTTTTTCTGTCAGAAATTGGGACCGTAGCGGAAAACGAGCAATGGTGAATTCCCAATGAATAGAGAACTACCTTTCAGGAAACAGATGACTTTTAAGTTCCTGGTTTGAGAAACTAGCGGAATGGGGTGCCATTTGTAAAGGGCTTTTTTTCCCAAGTGATCTTTTAAAACAGGTAGATTCTACTCCCTCCAAATAATCCTGCATTGCACCCTCTCGTCTATAGCTATACTAACCAATCTGGTCCAGACTCCCATTACTTCTTACCTGGACTACAACTGCCTCCTCACCTGTGTCTGTGCAGCCCCTGTTGATCACCCATAATCTATTCTGCCCCCAGAAGTCTGAGAGAGCTTCATAAAAGGTGAGCCTGATCATTTGTTCTTTCTAGTAAATCCTCCAGTGGCATTTCCTTTTATGCTTAGGAAGAAATCCAAATTCCTCACCAAGGCCTGCATGGCCTTGTGGGATCTGGCTCTTTCTCCCTTCCCTCATCACAGGCCTCTCACTGGCTTGGTCACTTTGCTCCACCACACAGGTCTCCTTAAAATTCCTGGCATGTGCCAAGCTTTTCCCATCTCACAGCCTCTGAATACACAGCTCTCTCTACCTAAGATGCCCACCTGCCTAACTGCTGACTGACTGTTGATTGTTGCTCAGGTGAGAGAGAATTTCCCTGATCCCCCAGTTTAAACTGGGACTATCCTCCCTCCCTCTTAGTGTCCTATTGGTCTCCTTCATTATTTCTGACAGCTTAAAATCCTTTGGCTAATTGATGTATTTGTCCCTTTTGCATTGCTATCAAGGAATCCTGGAGACTGGGTAATTTATAGAGAAGAGAGGTTCATTTGTTTCACAGTTCTTCAAGTATAGTGCCAGCAACTGCTGGGCTTCTGGTGAGGGCTTGGGAAGCTTTTACTCATGGAGGAAGGCAAGAGGAGCCATGTGTCACATGGTGAGAGCAAGAGCAAAGGAGAGAAGGGAGGGGTCAGGATCTTTTTAGCAACCAGCTCTCACATGAACTGGAGCAGGCGCTCACTTATCACCAAGCGGATTGCACCGAACTGTTCCTGAGGAATCCACCCCCAAACGCCTCCAGCTAGGCCCCACCTCCAGCACTGGGGGTCACATTCCAACATGAGATTTGGAAGGGACAACATCCAAACTATATCAGTTGTGGTTAGTAGTTTAGTACCTGTTTTCCCACTAGACTGAGGATAACAGGAGGGCAGGAGCCACATCAGTCTGATTTTCTGTGAGTCCTCATACCTAGTGTGGTACGTTACAAAAAGTAGATACTGCCTATTGAATGAATGAATGAATAAGCTGGGAACATCAGGTTTCAGTAAATGATGCTGTGCTTCAAATATAGAAAAGTTAAAATTGATTAGAGCAACCTAGGATGTCAAGCAGCATATCCACCCATGATTCCAAGGTCCTTGTTTTCAAATATTCCCTTTATCATTGGGCCACTGCTGATGGTTTTAATTCTCATTCTGGGTTTTCTCCAGGTATTGTTGTCTCTCGCCTCTGTGCAAAGTCACCTCCGAGTCCTCCACGCCCTCCTCTACAAAGCTGCCAAAGTGGTCCTTCCAAAACATAAATATGACTATATCCCTTTTTGACTGCAAATTCTTGACTGGCCCCTTACTGACAACAGGAGAGTCTGTAAGCTTCAGCTCTCCAAGATCTGACTTGGAAGTTATTTCCTTATTTTTTGCTCTTGCTTTTTCCTTCTTTAAACTTTTTACTTTGATAATCCCTACTTGTTTAGTATTCCCACTACTCCCCACATCTTGTTGACTTTCCCCCTCTGTCCATAAAGCCCTTATCCAACAGGAAAAACTCCTATTCATCCTTCAATCTCCACATTGAATGTCCTTTCCTCAAGAGTCTTACCTGACTTTTATTTTCTGTTCAGACAGCTTACTATTCCCTTTGCTACATCTTCAAGTGTAACATGTGTTTCTTATTGTACTCACTTTGCCACATCAAAATTCATTTGATTTTATGACAATGTACCCTATTAGAAAGGAAGGCAGTACTGCATGTTGTGACCAACTATCCTGGGGGTTTTCCAAGTATACAGAACTTTCAGCACTAAAATGGGGACAGCTCCAGGCAACCCAGGATGATTGGACACCTTGCTGGTGGTTAAGAACATTAACCACCTTGGGTCTTCTTACAGCTGAGGAAACTGGGCCTTTGCATTTGCTGTTCCCTCTGCCTGGAACACACCACCCTCTAAATTCCCTTAGTTGTCAACATGACCTCCTTTAAGTACCTCAGAGAAGACTTCTGTAGCCTGCTTGGCTAATGTAGGGCTCTACATCGTCAGCCGTCTTCCATTCCATCATCCTGTCATCTCCCTCAGAGAACTATCCTGTGCTAAATTTATCTAGTTGGTGTGCATGCTTGCTTTCTCTCTCTCTCTCCAGAACATAAGCTCTACAAGGAAGAGACTTAGTTGAAGTGGTTCATCCATGTTTTCTGAGCAGGGACTGTGGCTGACATATAACTGCTCAATCCATTTTTGTCCAATAAATATGTGAATTGTCCTAATTATAATGGCTAAAATGTATCAGATGTCCACTACGTGCCAGGTGTTGGCTGAGCACTTCAGAGACATCATCTCTTCCTATTCTGCAATTGTTACTGCCTTGGGTCTTCTTACAGCTGAAGAAACTGGTTCTCAAAGAGCATGTGTCACCTGCCCCAAGCTGCACAGTCAGTGACAGCAGAGCTTGATTCTGGGATCCAGCTCCTGCCTTTCAAAACCTTCTACTTTTAACCAGTGTACTGTGTATTCTTCCTCCCAAGGCAATAGGAAAATGTCTGTACTCTTCTCTTCCCACCCTCAGCCTTTGGGGGCTCTCGAAAAGGGGGTTGATTGCAAAACTCCAGACTGCCCTCAGCCTTATGCAGGAAGCTTCCGGGGTAGGAGCAGCAGGTGGGAAGTATCTGATGTGTCTTGGGCCCCAGAACCCCTGGATTTGCACGCTGCTTGTGCCTCCACTGCCTGCACGACAGCCTCGCCGTCACGTAGCACAGGACCGCAGGTGTTCTGCGCCAGACCCTCTTTCAGGAAGAAAATGCAATTAGGGCCGCACAGTTGGCAGACCTCATCTCCATTCCTGCCTTGGGGGAAGGATCAAAGGGCAGCAGGCAGAGCTGTGTGTGCGTGTGCCTGGGTGCGTATATGTGTCTGTGCGTTTTGGGTTAACCCCTGCAGGCCTGACAGCCCTCTTTCAGGGCTCACAGGGCATCATTGGGAAGGAGAGCACTAACACCTTTGCCAGTGATTATTGCCTCCTCCTTCACTAATCAGTTATGTTTCTTGAGTATTTACTCTGCACCAGGTACTATGTTGAGAACTTTGTGTATATAACTCATTTAAAACCCATAACCAGCTGGGCATGGTGGCTCATGCCTGGAATCCCAACACTTTGGGAGGCCAAGATGGGAGGGTTGTTTGAGGCCAGCCTGGGCAACATAGTGAGACCCTGTCACTACAAAAAATTAAAAAATTGCCAAGTGTGGTGGTGCACACTTGTAGTACCAGCTACTTGAGGTTGAAGCAGGAAGATTGCTTGAGCCTAGGAGTTCAAGGATGCAGGAAGCTATGACAGTACTACTGCACTTCAGCTTGGGTGATAGAGTGAGATCCCATCTCTAAAAAAACACCCAAAAAACCCTGCAAAAAGACCTCAACTCATAACCACTGTATGAGGCTAGTGTTAGTGTTAATCCCATATTACATATGAGAAAATGGGCTTAGGGAGGCTAAGTCCATCCAGTTGGTGCAAGTCCAAGGCAGGAATGTAATCCAGGGTAGCTGGACTCCATTTACCCATCATATTGTACTACCTTTCTAATAGCTTTGATATTGCTTTTTCAATTTTTAAGCAGACTGAAAAACCTCTTTCTCTAATTGAATATCCATGAGTAGATTCTTCCATGCAAACACTGGGTCCTACATTTTACATAGGTGCCACTGCTTTGTAATACTTTCACAGTCATTTTTATATTAGCCAGGGTAGGCAAAGTTATGCTGCAGTAACAAACATCACCACAATGTAGTCGCTTAAGTTTCTTTCTTACTTGTATAAAATTTACTGCAGGTTTGGTCAACTACCCTCTATGTATTGGCTTAGATGATCTCAACAATTCAATTGCTTGGCAGAGAAAGAGAGCACAGATAATCACTTAGTGGTTCTTAAGTGTCTCTACCCCAAAAAGGGATATATGTTACTTGTGCTCACATTTCATTAGCCAAAAAAGTCACATGACCTTGCCTCACCATAAGGAGAAATATGACAGAAAGAGAGAAGAACCTCAAATCTTGAGGAATCCTAGTAATGTCTCCCAGAATTGTCACTTTCCTCTCTTCTTCTTTCCCCTTTCTGTTACTGATCAACTCTTCTTGAACACCCACCAAGCCTACCCAGTCTTTTGGGTGATAGATCCAGACTTTGGGGACACATCGACTTAGATGAGAGTCTTGGATACACCATTCTCTTTTTCAGTTGAGTGATCTTGAGCAAGATACTCAGCCTCATTGAGTTTCAGTTATCCAAGCTGTAAAATGGGATTGGTAAGAGGTCCTGCCTTGAGGGATGATGAGAATTACCTGAGATAATCTCTGTAAAGCCCCTCGCACTATGGCTGGTGCTCAGTAAGATCAGTAGCAGTTAATACCGCTTACATCTACTGAGTCGGTGCTAAATAAATGCTATCCATGAGGATTTTTTCTTTTGAGTAGGAGTCTCATTCTGTTGCCCAGGCTGGAGTGCAGTGGCACAGTCATGGCTACCACAGCCTTGACCTGCTGGGCTCAGATCATCCTTCTGCCTCAACCTTTCAAGTAGCTGGAACCATAGGCACATGCCACCATGCCCAGCTAATTTTTGTGATTTATTGCAGAAACAGTGTCTTGCCAAGTTGCCCAGGCTGGTTTTGAACTTCTGGGCTCAGGCAGTCCTCTCACCTTGGCCTCCCAATATGCTGAGATTATGGGTGTGAGCCACTATGCCCTGCTTATAAGAATTATTTTATTTTATTTTATTTTTTTGAGTTGGAGTCTCACTCGGTCACCCAGACTGAAGTGCAGTGGCCGCTCCCGGCCACCGCAGCCTTGCCTGCTGGGCTCCGGTGATCCTTCCGCC
>NW_007247719.1:882975-893661 GCF_000164805.1 Carlito syrichta | reverse complement strand
CACTCACCTCAGCCTCCCAAAGGCGCAGGATTACAGGCTGAGCCACCGAGCCCGGCTTAAGAATTATTTTGATCACTCTTCTTTTTAATTATAGTATGATTATTTATGAGTGCTCATTATATTTCTTCTATTCTTTTGTTCATTTATTCAAATGGTATTCATTGAGAGTCCTTCATATGACATGTACTGTCTTGCCAGTTGGAGAAATATTGGGCAAGATTTAGACAAATTTCCTGCCTGTACAAAAACTCTTCTCTTTTTCCTTCCCTTAAGTGCCTCTCTCTCTCTCTCTCTCTCTCTCTCATTCTCACCCTCCCTCCCTCCCTTTCTCTCTCCCACAAACCCTTTTTTCTCTAACTCAAAGTTTCCCCTCATTAGGCATTTAACAGATGTTCCCCGAGTGCCTGCTATAAGCCAGGACATGGGAATACAGTAGTGAACAAAGCACATAACACTCCTGACCAAGAGCAGAACAGCATTTTCTGCTTAGGAAATGGACAATGTGGGTTATGCCTATAGGTTCTGAGTGGGCCTGGCCCCTTGACCTTCAGAAGTCCCCACCATCTGGCTCAAGTTCCATTGCCCCCCTCACTCTCAGCATCTCCCTTTCCCCACCAACCCTTACAGTTCTCATCAGAGTCAGTGGCTGCCGGGACTGCCTGATTCTGCAGGAGGCTTTGGGGGAGGGACCTGGCACATAGTTCCCTGAGCCCAACTTTGACTTTCTCAGGCATGGCAGGGCTGGGCTCCACTTTCCAGCACTTAATGCCAGAGTTGATGGATGAAGCTCCTAGCCACAACCTGCTGACCCATGACCTCAACTCATAAGCACCTATGAGGTTTGTCCTCATTGCCTGTTGTCCACAAAGGTAATTTAGAACCTTTTTCTATTCCCATGTCTCCTGACAGCAACCATCCTCTCAGCAGATGGTCACAGGTGCCATCAGTCAAGGATAGGCCATCCTTTCCAACCCAGCCTCTCCTCATTCCCCTTCCTGTGGTCCAAGAGGCCTCTTACCTATTTACTGGAATCCACCTTCCCAGGTTCTCGGGGTCTTTCCTCCATCAATTATCCCCATCTTCCAGGATTTTCAACTTTCTTCTGTATTAACTCCTATTCACTTGCATTTATTAGGTCATATTAAAAAATTTCCCCATGAGTGTACAATTTATTAGACAATAACTAGCAATCCAGGGAACTAAAATTATTTTGCAAAGTGCATCTCTGTGAAGACAGACAAAAGGGGTCGCTGATGGGATTTCAGCTTTAGGTTAAACAATACAAATAAGTGGGACCTTGTGCATGAAAGCAAGGCCTGGTTTACCAGAAAGTCTGGAGGACTGGGGATGGAGAGACCCCTCATGGGATTCCATCTCTGCCTCTAGCATGCAGCTTGACTGGGGAGCAATTCCTGTCCTTCTCCAATGTCACTCTCCATCCGTGATGTCTGATTCTTATAACACTATTTGGCCTTATGTGTATACTATCTGGAGACTTATTCACCAATTTTTCTTTTAAAATGACTCATTTTAAGTTTACTTTAAAAGAAAAATGTATGTAACAGTTATATCATATATTTATGTCATGAATTAACAGCCAATTGCCAGTGGCTATAAATAGAAGAGAGACATAAAAATAAACAGGAAAACAAACCCATGATATTAAATTCTATGCAGACACTCTTCCTGTTGGAAGATCTGAGTCTGATTTGTTGCATGGGAAATGGCATGGTTTAGAGGTGTCACAGACACACCTGTACCTGATGGAAACTTTTATGTGAGACCATTAGATAGGTGGAAAGAGAATGGAGAAGGAAGTCCCATCCTGTTACGTAAATTGACATTATTTAACATCATGCCTGAGCACCACATTAAAATCAATCTCGTCATCAGTGATCACCATCCTTTGTTTTGGGCACCCTCAATGACTGTAAGGTCCCTTCCTGCTCAGATAGTCCAGGATTCTTGAATACCCAGATGAATTGGCCCTATTTATTTTTTAACACTCAGTACCACCTGGTGAGCAGGTGGCATTGTTTTATTTTTAAAATAAGTTAATTAAGGTCTCAGTGTGATTGGTGGCCAGGCCTTCTGTTGCTCAGCTTTCTTACCTGTTGTCCATAAAGGCAATTTAGAACTTTTTTCCATTCCCATGCCTCCTGACGGCAACTGTCCTCTCAGCAGATGGTCACAGGTGCCATCAGTCAAGAATGGAACATCTTTTCCAACCCAGCCTCTCCTCATTCCCCTTCCTGTGGTCCAAGAGGCCTCTTACCTATTTACTGGAATCCACCTTCCCAGGTTCTCGGGGTCTTTCCTCCATCAATTATCTCCAATCTCTCCAGCATTTTTTTTTTGAGTTGCAATCTCACTCAGTCGCCCAGACTGGAGAGCAGTGGCCGCTCCCGGCCATCGCAGCCTCGACTTGCTGGGCTCCGGCGATCCTTCCGCCTCAGCCTTCCAAGTAGCTGGAACTACAGGGGTGTGCTACCACGCCTGGCTAATTTTTGATTTATTGTAGAGGTGAGGTCTCGCCAAGTTGCCCAGGTGGGTCTTGAACCCGTGGGCTCAGGCAATTCACTCACCTCGGCTTCTCAAAGTGCAGGATTACAGACTAAGCCATGGAGCCTGGTCTCCAGCATTTTCAGCTTCCCTCCTGCATTAATTCCTTTTCACTTACATTTGTTAGGTCATATTCAAAAATTTCCCCATAAATGTGCAATTTATTGGACAATAAATAGCAATCCAGAGAACCAAAATTATTTGTCAAATGACCTCCTACTTTTTTTGGGAGGAAGACAATTACCTATCTTTTGGCAAATAGTTTAAGCTGCCAGAGCAGGAGTCAGCAAACTACAGCCCATGGCCCAAATCTGGTGACTGCCTGCTTTTATAAATAAAGTTTTATTAGAACATAACCATACTCATTTATTTATATAGTGTCTATGGCTGCTTTCCAGTTACAATGGCAGAGTTGAGTAGTTGTAACAGAGATAGCATGGCCCACAAAGCCATAAATAAAAAAATTACCAACCTTGTTGCCCTCTGGAGAAAACACTTGCAGATCTCAATGTCAGAGAAAAACTAATTTTGTATTTCAAGGTGAAGAATTGATAATGGGCTGCTTCAAATTTATCGCATGTTTAAAGCTGTCACCTCAATAGAAATGTGGCCACAGATCACAATTAACTATAGCTTGATGGTTCAAGATCTGGATTGCACTCTGGATGTAGCAAAATTTGACCCATTCAACTCAGACATTTGCTTGTGTTAAAGGAGTCTGGTGAGCTGGGCACTGTCTTACTGGAGCAGTGTATGGTTTTGGAGGCATAAAACTGGGCAATGATGACAATATTTCATACATCCACTCAACATGGTAATCTCATTCTAGATGCTGTAGCCAGTCAACACAAGATGAAAGAGATATTTTAAGACTTTAAAACTAGAGTAGAATCCTAGAAGAAAATGTAGGAAACACCCTTATGGAAACTGGAATAGGCAACCAAGTCCTGATCAAAAGCGAGTGCCATAAAAGATAAGATAGACAAATGGGACCTCATCAAACTGAAAAACTTCTGCCAAGAAAAAGAAACCATCAAGAGAGTGGGGAGGCAGCACACGGAATGGGAAAAAAATATTTTCCAATTGTATATCTGACAAAGGTCTAACATCTAGGATATATAAGGAACTCAAATGTGCCGAAAGGAAAAAAACAAATAACCCTATTAAAAAATGAGCAAAATGTCATACACAAGGATTATTTGGAGAGATAAGGCTGCCCCAATGAGAGGATGCATTGCCCGGTGCCAGAACCTGCAAACGAATGAGTTGGAAAAGTTTGTTTCATGGGGCAATAGTAAAAAAAAATTTTCAATTAATCCCTAGTCCCACCTTCAATCCCAAGTGATTATTAATCTTCTTTCTGTCTCTATAGAATTACCTTTTTTTTGGGGAAAAACATTTCATATAAATATAGTCACATAGTAGCCAACTGATACATAAATAAATGCTCAGCCTCACTAATCATCAAGGAAATGCAAATTAAACCACACTGAGATACCACTTAACTCCAGTCAGGATGGCCATCATCAATAACTCAAAAAACAATAGATGCTGGAAAGGATGTGAGGAAAAGGGAACACTTTTACATTGTTGGTGGGAATGTAAACTAGTACAACCTCTGTGGAAAACAGTGTGGCAATTTCTAAAAAATCTGAAAATTGATCTTACATATGACCCAGGAATCCCCCTTCTGGGAATATACCCAGAGGAATTCAAATCACTCTATAATAAAGATACCTGCATGCACATGTTTACTGCAGTATTATTCACAATAGCAAAAACGTGGAACCAACCATGCTGCCCATCAAAAGTGGACTTGATAAAGAAAATGTGGTACATTTGCACGATGGAATATAATGCCGCCATAAAGAAAAACAAAATTATGAACTTTGCAGCAACCTGGATGGAAATAGAGTCTATAATACTCAGTGATCTATCACAGAAACAAAGATCTGAGTATCACATGTACTCACTCATAAGTGGACCTTGGACACTTATCATAATACCATAAGAAAAGGATTGGCAGTAGTGGGACACTGCCAGGGAAGTGGGGGGCACACAACATCAATAAAGGCACTCACACTTTACCTGTATGATGACCACATATGTACCTAACCCTCATTTGTACCCCATATTAAAAAAAAGTGGAGTATTTCCATCTTAGAATTTTGGATGAGTCCCTGAAGTTGAGAGCAATAGAGGCTAAGGGTTCCTATATTCTAAAAGGATGTACGAGACTGTTTTGGTAGGATTTTTTGGAGGTCTCCAAATTGGATTTTCTGGTCTTAACCCATCCCCAACTTGCAGACTATGGGGGAGAAGGCTAAAGAATCAATTGGGAGTGAAAGAAGGTAGAGGGCACATACTACAAAGAGTAAAAGTGACTGTAGGTGTGTGTGTGTGTGTATGTGTGTGTGTGTGTGTGTGTGTGTATGTGTGTGTGTTTAGGACTTAAAGATATCTCCTTGGAAAGGTTGAATTATATCCCTTGAAACTTGAGGAGTAGAGTAACCGTTACCTGTTGTATGCCCAAACATTGAAAGCCAAGGTGCTGACTGGAAGCAGATTATGAGACAAGGTTGCCTGGAAATGGTCTGCATTCCCTGAGTCGCACGCTGCAAGGTTGCTTCCGAGATACTCATGGGATGGAGCTGGCTGGGGTCATCTTCAAAGATATGTCATACACAAGGATCATTTGGAGAGATAAGGCTGCCCCAACTGGAGGATGCATTGCCAGGAGCCAGAACCTGCAAACGAATGAGTTGGAAAAGTTTGTTTCATGGGGCAATAGTAAAAAAAAGTTTTCAATTAATCCCTAGTCCCACCTTCAATCCTAAATAATTATTAATCTTCTTTCTGTCTCTATAGAATTACCTTTTTTGGAGGGAAAAACATTTCATATAATTATAATCACATAGTAGTAGCTTTTTTTGGGTCTGGTTTCTTTTATGGAGCATAATGTTTCTGAGGTTCATCCATGTTGCAGCATATACTGGTATTTTGTTCCTTTTTATTGTTGAATAGTATTCTATAGTGTGAATACACACTGTATGTAGGGACTTTTTGAAAATTCCACAGGGGGTTCTAATGTGCAAACTGGGTTAGGAGCTATTAAACCAAATCATTCTTCTATAAATAAGAACCTTTGAGACACTCAAGTAAACATGTTTAGGTTTCTCCTGGTTTATAAAAAACAAGCCAACAAACTTCCCCCAGCCTCATGCACCTCTGTGGTGAGTGACTTCTTCCTTTCAGCCTTCCTTCCTGATAAATGTCTCTATTTTCTCCCTCTTACTCACTTCTCAACCCACTAGCACCCAGATTCTGATCTGCCTACTGCTCCAAAATGACTAAAGCCAAAGGTGACGTCTCAGTCATCCTTGACCCTAGCCTTGAGAACATTTGTTCTGCTGATTACTTTCTCCTTCTTGGAGTCTGGGCAACACAACATCACAATTTTATGGTTTCCCTCTGAACTCCTGTTTCTTTTCATGAATGTTTTATTTGTGTAATTTTCTACTGCAGCGTCCCAAATTGCTACACAGTTAGTGATTTAAAATAACACACATTCATGATCTCAGTTTCTCTGAGTCAGGAGTACAGTACAGCTTTTCTGGGTCCTCTGCCACAGTCTGAGAAGGCTAAAATTAAGGGATTGGCTATACTTGGGTTGTGTTCTCATCCGGAGTCTTGTCTGGGGAAAAATTCAGTCCCAAGCTCAGTCAGATTGTTGCCAGAGTTCATTTCCCTGAGCAATATGATTGAGGACCGTGCTTTTTGCTGAGTGTCACCTGGGGGTGGCTCTTAGGTCCTACAGGGCCACTCACAGTTTCCTGCCACCTAGTCCTTTCATGACAAGGCAGCCTAGAGTCTCTCACTCTAATCTGTTAAGGAAGAAAATTATATAATGTAAATTAACCACAGGCGTGACTTCATATCACCTTTTCCATGTGACATGAGTTAATCAATCACAAGGGTGACACCCATCACCTTTGCCATATCGTATTGGTTAGAATCAAGTTACAGGTGCTGCCTGCGTTCAAGGGGAGAGGATTATGTAAGAACATGACTTATTTTAGAATTACTTTAGGGTATATCTGCCACATTATTATGAAATATTGTGAGTGCACAGAAAGCCACAGAAAGTAACATAAATAATACTCATCTATATAATATCTTGACAGTTTGCCTCGTTTGTTTCAGTTTTATAAAGTAATGAAACCTATCTGATAGAGTTGCAGCCTCTTCTTTCTCTGTTCCCTTCTTTTCTCCCATTTATCCAAGAAGTAATCACCAACAAAAAATTGGAATTTAATCTCCATTCATGTGTAACTGAATATATACATTCATTCATCTCAATGCATGTGTAACTATATGTATATATGCATGTAAACTTTATATACATGGAGCCATGCTGTACATAGGTTTCAACTTTCAACACTTGCTTTTTGAGACTTATCCATGGTGACACATGTTCATTCATTTTAGTTCATTCATTTGTTTTGTGGTATAGTATTCCATTTATTTATTCATTCTTCTGTTAATGCACATACAGGTTGCTTCATTTTTTGCTTATGCAACAATGATGCAGTAAGTATTGTTGTACACATCTCTTTGAACATGCATGTGAGAATTTTTTTTCTGAGCATATACCTAAAAGCAAAATCATTTGGCCCTAAGGTCACACATCGCCAACTTTTTAATACAGCTCCCAGTTTCTCTTCATGGTTGTTGTGTCCATTTTCACTCCCACCAAAGGTTCTTGTCTTTTCCATATCAACACCACACTTGAGGTTGTCTGTTTCTTTCAATGATTATTAATCCAATAGATGTAAGAATTATTGACATTTTAATGATCATGTACCTGAATTTTAGTGAACTAGGGCATGCTTTTTTACTTTTACTAACCATCCAAGTTTCCTCTTCTAGGGGTTACTTATTCACAGTTATTACTTTTATTTATGTGTGTCAAGGTTACTTAACCTGGAATGGGGACTTTCCCTGTTTCTGCTTGGAATGTGGCACTGCTTCAGCTCTTGGTTGGCCTTTTCCTGATGGCCTTTGTCACCAGCAACAACTAGGAGTTCCCTTGAATTTCTTCATAATCAAGAGATGTCAACAAGAAGGATGGGGACAAGACAGAAGGCATGGGGAGGACTCTGTGTCGAGATGAAAGCTGGTGGACTGAAAATGCATGAAATAACCTCAAAGATTTCCAGAAGCATTGAAGGGAGAACATTAGTTAACACATGGAGGCAAGACATCAACATTTTAGGACATTATGATTAATGGAACATTTTCAATGTAGCACTTTCTGAGCTCATAAAATGGTGAGGCAGGGGCATATTTGAATTGTTACACATTTTAGTCTTTTCTAGACTGTGGAATAATATTAATCAGCTAATTTCTTTTATAACTCTATCAGCATGGATAAGCCAAAAGGAAAAGTTGCTCTTCTAAAATGCTGCCTCCCTAGGCAGGGTCTCTTATATTATAAGGTCTTTCCTCACCCCCCCTTGATTTATTTCTGTTTCCTTCGTGTCTACAGGCATAAATTGTGGAAGTCTGACTTTGGACTTATCAAGCATTGCACTTGGAGGTGACTTGGAACCCATGTCTTTTGCTTTTAAGGGCCAGACTCCAGAAGCCATGGTAGCTAATAATCCTGACATTTTGGGGGGATCATTTGCTTCAGAGTTGCTTTAAATCTTGAATTATTTAGGTCACTAATTTAAACAACAGCAACAACAACAACAACAACAACAACAAATTGCCTTTGATGCCTGATTATCCATCCATCCATCCATCATCTATGCATTTATTTATCTGTTCATCCCCAAACCATTTAATGGGCACAGCTACTAAGTATTAGGCTAAAGGTTTGCAGAAGAAAATATTTTGTATTCTCCTGAGTAATGTAAACTTACTCCAGGATTCAATGCCATCCTTTTCATACTTATTCATAAATCATCCAAAAGCAAACCCTTTTGTTTCATTTTATGAAATGCAAATGTTGTTTTATGATACTAAAATGAATGTATAATCATTAAAGAATTTACTAAATCCGAAACGTATAATGTAGATAATAAAAATGACCAGTATACTTTCTTCTTGCATGTTAACATTTGGAGTCACTCTTTCAGACATTTCTTCCTCCCCCAACTCCTGCATATTAACACACACACATCATTCATTTTTCCTTTTAAAACAAGATGGGATTCTAATACATGATACTATTTTTTTTGTTTTTTTTTGTTTTTTTTGAGTTGGAGTCTCACTCTGTCGCCCAGACTGGAGTGCAGTGGCCGCTCCCGGCCACCGCAGCCTCGACCTGCTGGGCTCCAGCGATCCTTCCACCTCAGCCTTCCGAGTAGCCGGAATTACAGGCGTGCGTACCACGCTCGGCTGATTTTTTGATTTATAGTAGAGATGAGGTCTTGCCTGCCCAGGCGGGTCTCGAACCCGCGGGCTCAGGCAATTCACTCACCTCAGCCTCCCAAAGGCACGGGATTACAGGCTGAGCCACCGAACCCGGCTCAATACTATTTTTTTCACTTAAAAATATAGCACAGATCTCTTGGCCATGAGTACATACAGATTTAACTCATTATTTTCAAACAGCTGCATAATATTCCATTTTTATGGAGATACAATCACGTATTTGACAAATTTCTTATTGATGGGCATTTAGGATAGTTCTGATACTTTACTATTATAAAACAAGGGTGCAGTGTTTACTTCGGTAGTACTTATACTAAAACTGGAAAGATACAGAGAAGATTAGCATGGCTCCTGCACAAGAATGACATGCAAATTCGAGAAGTTCCATATTTTCTCCCCACTCCGCCTCTGTGCTGCCACTTGCCTCCCCCTCTCCCCCATCTCTTGCTGCCACCTCAGTCATGATGGCAGCAGAAGAACAGCTGCAGTGCCACAATTTGACATTGAGATCAACCGGGAGCCGAGTGAGTTGGGGCCAGGGAACACAGGATGGGGGAAAAACAACAGAATGAAAAAACAAGGCTGCAGTACTTTTATTCAAATAGTTTGTATGACTTGTCAACAATTTAAAGCAGGATAGATGCTTAGAAGGCTTGCTGAATAAAATGGTAGATGCATACATAAAAATTATGACAGTTGTTGCTAACTTCCCTTCTAAAAAATTTATATGAATTTAAACTACCACTGTGGTATGTATGAGTGTGCATGCCCTCTCTCACACTGGGTGTTGGTGATATCTGGCAAGATAGAAATACCTCATGTTATTTTAGTTTGCATCTCTTTAAATAATGATAAACTTTAGTACGTTTCATATGCTTACTGTAATTGGTGTTTCTTATTTTATAAGTTACCTGTTCATACTCTTTGCACATTTTTACAGAGACATTCTTTATCTTTTTTATTTGTAACTATTCTTTATAGATTATCAACTCTTAGTATTTTGTATATGTATATTTTTCACAATATGCTTGTTTTAAATATATTGATTATGCCTTTTATTTTGTAGAAATTTAAACTTTTTATATGATTATATCTGTTAGTCTTTTCATTTCTTTTCCTCCTTGGTTTTGGTGTTACACTAAGAAAAGTTACTCTTGGCTGGGTACAGTGACTCACGCCTATAATCCCAGCACTTTGAGAGACCGAGGTAGGAGGACTGCTTGAGCCCAGGAGTTTGAGACCAACCTAGGCAACATAGTGAGACTTTGTTGCTATGAAAATAAAAAAAAATAAACTGGGTGTGGTGGTGCATGCCTGTAGTTCTAGTTACTCAGGAGGCTGATGTGGAAGAATCACTTGAGCCTAGGAGGTCAAGGCTGCGGTGAACTGTGAGCATGCCACTGCACCCCTGATTGGGTGACAGAGATCCTAACAAAAGAAAGAAAGAAAGAAAGAAAGAAAGAAAGAAAGAAAGAAAGAAAGAAAGGCCAGGCTCGGTGGCTCAGCCTGTAGTCCCGCGCCTTTGGGAGGCTGAGGTGAGTGGATTGCCTGAGCCCGCGAGTTCGAGACCCGCCTGGGCAGCAAGACCTCATTTCTACAATAAATCAAAAAATTAGCCGGGCGTGGTAGCGTGCGCCTGTAATTCCGGCTACTCGGAAGGCTGAGGCGGAAGGATCGCCGGAG
>NW_007247719.1:827241-882955 GCF_000164805.1 Carlito syrichta | reverse complement strand
CGATCGCCGGAGCCCAGCGGGTCGAGGTTGCGGTGGCCGGGAGCGGCCACTGCACTCCAGTCTGGGTGACAAAGACTCCAACTCAAAAAAAAAAAAGAAGAAAGAAAGAAAGAAAGAAAGAAAGGAAAGAGAGAAAAGCTGAGACACTCTTATGGAAATTGGAATTGGCAACCAATTCCTGATCAGAACGCTAAAAGTGCCCATGCCATAGGAAATAAGACAGACAAATGGGACCTCATCAAACTGATGAGCTACTGCAAAGCAAAAGAAACCATCAAGAGAGCAGGGAGACAGCCCACAGAATGAAAAAATATTTGCCAACTGTATATCTGACAAAGGCCTTTTAGTAGCTCAATAAACAATGCCTACTTTATCATGATTATGGGAACATGGAAACATTTATAACCTGTTTACTATCCTTACAGAAGAAATTGGTGTTTCTGATCTAAATTCTCTGTGAATTAAGATGGACTTTGAAGATTTTCTCTTGATAGAGATTAGGTTCTTAAGTTAACAAGCAAGGTGGAGTTGCATATAGCAAAGTTGCCGTTGAAAGTCCATGAAATCATTAATAAAATAATATATAGCATATTGCAAACATTTCTCCTGGTATTGAAATGTCAACCTAAATAGCATAGAGAGAGAGAGGTTCTCAGAAGAAAATGATATTTAACCAGAACATTGCAATGGAAATACACATGCTATAGTAAACCATGTGCATATTCAGGGAGGTAAAGAAAGATAAAGGTTTTAGAAGGAAAAATGCAGGAGGATTACATAATTGTTCTGAGATAATTATTCTTGGCTGCAAGCATCAATAACAATGGTGATGTTGGCCTGATACTGGACAGGCAATTGCTGGGTAGATGTTCTTGCAGAAGTATTTTTGTGTAAGATTGCAATGGCCTTTGTGCAAGGTTGCAGTTTTCATGAGTCTTTTGTGATAGTTTTGTTATTAGGCACAAACATGTCAGAACTCTCTCTTCATAGTCTTCCTCAGCTCTATTTGTCAGCAGTTCTTTTTTTTTTTAAACACAAGTGACTGCATTTGGATTCTGACAACTTTCACGGAAACAAATATTTATTCAATTGAGAGCCAGTGGAAGAAGTAGTTGGCTTGTGTTTAGGGGTCAAACATGAAAAATCCATGTTTTTAGATCCCAGATCACTCCTGGCCTATTGAGATGTGCACACTTTGAGAGGTGTGTGGGAATCAAGACCGACTCAATTGCAGACTCATGTGTCCCATTTTGGACTCATTCTCACACTGCAGAATGCAGAAGATAACACTTATATTCATGTATATTATTATTATCATTATCATTGCTCTTTCTTTCATTTTATTTTACTCTTTTTTCTTTGTTTCAGCTAAATATAGGTTTGTTGAAATTCTACTAACCCAGAGGTCATAGGAATCTTACCTTGGGAATACGTAAGAAAGCACAGTCAGGCCAGTGAATGTTTCCGGTGAAAACACAGTAATGTTCAAGGGTCACAGAATGACAGGTATGTTTTTGTAGAAGGGTCGAGTCATGATAATTTTGTAGCAGTAATTGTAATAATCATTGACTTTTAAGGACTTGGTTTGATTCTTTTAATCCATTCAAGCATGTTCCTAAAAGTTTTGGTATTTGAAAGTGGACTATAGGTGAGAACAAAAACAAAACAAACACCTGAAGAATTTCTGCTTTAGATTTATTTTGATTAATATAAATTATCTAAATTAACCTGGAATTGTGTTTTTATCCTGATTAAGGTGTCTATCTTCTTGTTTCACTCAGGAAGAGTAGATAAAAGACTAGGACACTGGTAATAAAATTATCTGTGGACAATGGAGATAGCATTGGTGCTTGGAGTTTCTCTGGAAGGAGGCACAAGAATTACTGCAGTACTTGGCGAAAATAATGCTAAAGGAAATGTAAGAGGTACTGAAATTATTTGGGTTAGAGACGAAAATATAGTGCAATTTAAGAACTCCCTTCAGCCGGGCTCGGTGGCTCAGCCTGTAATCCCGCGCCTTTGGGAGGCTGAGGTGAGTGAATTGCTTGAGCCCGCGGGTTCGAGACCTGCCTGGGCAGCGAGCCCTCATCCCTACAATAAATCAAAAAATCAGTCAGGCGTGGTAGCACATGCCTGTAATTCCGGCTACTCCGAAGGCTGAGGCGGAAGGATCGCTGGAGCCCAGCAGGTCGAGGCTGTGGTGGCCGGGAGCGGCCACTGCACTCCAGTCTGGGCGACCGAGTGAGACTCCAACTTAAAAAAAAAAGAACTCCCTTCAAGTTTAAAGAGGATTCTGAAATGGAGAGTAATAGCTGCCTCTTATCCTGTGGAAGAAGAAACAAACAAAAAAGAAACAATTAGATGGAAACAATTAATGGATTGAGGCTTGTTACTTAGTAGAGGTTTTTTTTTTTAAGTTGGAGTCTCACTCTGTCACCCAGGCTGAAGGGCAGTGGCATGCTCCTGGCCACCGCAGCCACTGCTGGGCTCAGGCGATCCTTCTGCCTCAGCCTTCCAAGTAGCAGGAACTACAGGCACATGCCACCATGCCTGCCTAATTTTTTGATTTATTGTAGAGATGAGGTCTCGCCAAGTTGCCCAGGCTGGTCTTGTACCCGCGGGCTCAGGCAATCCTCCCACCTCGACCTCCCAAAGTGCTGGGATTATAGGCGTGAGCTGCCGTGCGCCGCCTACTTGGCAGAGTTTTAAAGTTCCCAGTCCCTTTCTCCAGTTTTTCCCTCCAATATCATTCATTAGTAATAACATTAAGTTTTAATAGGGATTTGGAAGCAAAAATATTGGTCCAAAGGTTTTGGGAGAGAATTGATATTAGCTCTGCAAGGATCTGTTCAGATGTGGTTAGTTGGAGAAGGGAGATGAGAAGAGAGGCATCTCTTTGGGATTTTTTCTAGTCACTTGGGAAAGTGACACATGACTGGTCAATTTTGAAATCCAATGACCAAGACAGTCATTTGATTAACCTGGTAAGATTTGTCTACCTCTTTTGAGGAAGGAGTTATGGCACCACAAGGACTAATTTGCCAGATTAACTTTCCCTTAGGGGGCTTCCCATTTCCAATGCTGTGCTGACCTTAATTGAGGGTATACTCCTATTTAACATTTCAGATCAACCAATAGAACAGGCAATATTTAAGCAGGACTTTATTAAGGCTCTGGAACTATGGTAGGAAAACAACAAAGTGAACCTTAGGAGATAGTAAAATTTAAAGTAGAGTTGTGTCATCAGGAAAAACAGGCTATAATGGTCCTTTCTCTTCTGGTTTCAAACCCCTCCATTAGTATCTTCTCCCTAGGAAAGCTACTGTAGACATTTAAAGTGCCCAAGTCAAGACAAATGCAGCTGAGCCCTCTCGCCTACCTTCCCAGGCTCATTTCCCTCTTCCCTCTCTGATGACCTGCCTTTTCTCTCGATGACAGATGCTATGATGACCTCACTCTTTGGGGAAGACCCTGTCCTTTCCCCTGATGGATGTGGCCTTTTCCTTGCAGACCTCACTGGAAGAGCCATGTCAGAGCACACCATCGTGCCCCAGACAATTAGATACGCTAAGAGGCACACACATATAGCAACAAGGAGTCATTTCCTTACAGCCTCTTAGAAATCAGATATTTACAAGATTAATTTGCAATAACAAGAAGCCCTTGTCTCCAGCTGAGGAATATTTGTATCCTTTCTCAGAACCCTGGAGACATACTTGACATGGTGGGGACAGGTCACCTGTATCAACTCTCACTCACCAACAAGGCTATTTCCATCTTTCTTATCACTGGAGCCAAGCACCATCAACCCTAATGAGACGGACAAGTGGCCTTTATGTCATGGACATCACATTGCTCTGAAGGCTGAAGTTTCTCTCCAGAGATTAGCAGTGGATGAAAACTGAGAGAAGAACTAGGGTAAAACTGGGGACCACATTTCCTGGTATTGAAATTGGAGTGACTGATGGTCCGCCTTCTTTCTTCCAAATCCTGTATGCTCTATCTTTTTCAGGGACTGTCACAGGATGACTGTCATGAATGATATGCTTTCTCCACTTTGGAAAAGAGAGAGAACTGGAGCATGACATTGTTAAACTCTTCCTGGAAGTGCTCTCATCACCTGAAAGTGGGCTCACTTTCTCAGAGAAGTCCTGGAATAGGCAATGTTATTTTTGTCACTATTACAGGGAATAAAATAATCATACAATTTGTTAGTAATGCTCCAGATACCTAAAATTATTTTAAAAAATTCTCATCACTCTTTTAAAATCAGTACTATTGTTATTCCCATTTTACAGATGATGCAACAGTAACTCAGAGACTGGAAGTGACTTGTCCACCGTCACTCAGCTGGAAAGTACTGGAGCCAGGATTTGAACCCAGGTCTGCATGATCCATACCCTTTCACAACAGGATCCTGCCTATGGGAGTTACAATGCTCTGCAACTGTCTGATTTTGACACCACGTCTGTTCACTCTTTTTTTCCCTTATCTTTTTTCCTCTTTTAATTTAAAATTGTGGGGCACAATTCAGGGCTAGGTATACAAATATTCACCATGCAGGTACCCTTATCGATGAGGTGTGCCCCCTTGTTCACTCTTAAAAGTGCTATTTTGTGTTTTTGTTTTAGTCATACTCAATTAAAATTATTTTTTATTTCAGAACTTTTAGAGAATTAAGTGACAGCTAGGAGAGATGGGTATACCAGGGTTGATAGCTTGAATCCTCAAAGATAGAAATATGCCTTTTAGAGGCACCCCAAAGTCCTACTCTGAAGACAATGGGACACTGGGATTATCAGAAGGATATCTTCTTGCTTTTACTCCAAGTATTTTAACAGTCCAGCACATCTGACAATCCCCTGTAGACTATGAAAATTTTTAAGTCACATTTGTAAATCTCCCTAGGTTATAAGGATGTGAGTGTAGGGGAAACCATGTTCTCTTTCTAGTAGTCATACTTTAGTCTGTAACTAAGGGATCCTTGATCCTACTCTCAGAAGTACTTAGAAGATAACTTCTCTCAACCTTCCTTCTTCACTCCACTCCCAATGGAGAAAGAAGGTCTTGACTGATTTGTAGAATTGGGAGAAGGAACACAATGTTTGTGAATAAACCCCCTTCCCTCTCTTTTTCTCAGGCTAATCTACCTTCAGGAGGGAGAAATTCTTCCTAGGCTCCCATCTTCCATACAGGAACCTTCACTGGGTGGTGGTCCAAGCCTGAATTCCTGAGGGGGCATCTAATAGTCTTCACCAACAGGGCTCAATGTGGGAAACATGAAGTCTGCTTGCAGCAGTCTGGGCAACTGTTTTTTGTGAAGTCCCAGACTATCTGATGAGTGTTTGGCCCAAGATCTAAACTGGTTGTATAGAAAGTTCGTTGACCCTGTGTCCAACCAAGGTTCTTCAATCTACCTGTCCAGTAATAGAGCTTGTAATAGATCTTCTCAGGTTCATTTCTTGAATCTATTTCTCAACTTGTTCCAAACTCAGAGTGAGAGATAGCTGGGTATGATTTGGCAGCCCCCATCAGCCTCAACAGTGAGAAGTGCACATATTGTGCAACTGTGGCAAGTCTGAATGAGTAAAATGGTCAAATGACAGATTATTTGAGAAAGCTGTGTTGCAATTTCCCAGTTCTTATAGCAACCAAGTGTTATCAAGTAGGCAAGTGGTTCTCAATCTTGACTGCATATCATAGTCACTTGTTTTTTTTTTTTTTTTTAATTCTGCTGCCTTGAGCCCAGTCTTGAAGGTTCTGATTTAATTCATCTGGAGATCGGGTCTGAACACATGTTTTAAAAAACTCACGGTGAGCATAAATACAGATAAGGTTGAGAATTACTAAAATAAAGATGATGAAGGTTTCTTCTTCTTTTTTTGTGAGTTGGAGTCTTACTCTGTCACCGAGGCTGGAGTGCCATGGCACACTCACGGCCACCCCAGCATTGACCTGCTGGACTCTGGCGATCCTTCCACCTCAGCCTTTCAAGTAGCTGGAACTACAGGCATGTGCTACCATGCCTGGCTAATTTTTTGTTTTATTGTAGAGATGAGGCCTCACCAAGTTGCCCGGGGTTGGTCTTGGAACTGTGGACTCAGGCAATCCACTTGCCTCGGCTTCCCAAAGTACTGGATTACAGGCTGAACCCAGTCAGGGTTTCTTATTAAATAGATCAATGTTTCCCAAATTGTAATATGGTGATGTGTGAGTGTGTTTACATAGTGCACGGCTTGGTTTTGATGATAATGATGCATATTGTGAAAACATTTTCTTTCTAATTTGCTACAACCTTTCTTATTAGATTAAGGAGAAAGTCTCAATATGGTGATAGCGGGCCCCTAATACGTATCTTTTAACAAAATAGAGTAGATACCAGATTCAGATAATGGTATGTATTGAGAATTATTGATAGTCTTTGATCTTTTTGTACAATTTCTAACTATTTGTGAAAGGCAATACTGATATCATTTTTTAAAAAATCAGTGGTTCTCCATTTTGGCTGCACATTGGAATCATCTGAGGAACTTTAAAGAGTAATGATGTTTGGAGTTCATCTTGGAGATTGGGAATTTCAAAAGCTAATTTCAAAGTGCACCAGTTCAGTGCACCTCAGACTTTAATGTGTGTATGAATCACCTGGGGATCTTGGTAAAATTCAGATTCTGATTCAGCAGACTGGGGTGGGGCCTGCAATTCCACTTTTCCTATGAGCTCCCAGGTGATGCAGATGCATCTGATACATGGACTATAATTTAAGGTGTGAGAACCTAGTAGATCTTGCTTCTCTACCTGAACTATCTTCAAAAAATGAATATTTCCATCCCAATTTCCTTTTTATAGAAGGAATGAAAATCTGTATTTTCATACATAACGGTTTCTTAAAATGTATATTGATCTTGCTGAAATAGAAGTCATGGTCAAATGGTTTCAGCACCTTGGACAGAAGCATAGGTAATTATTTCAAAGGGCCGGTGACTAAATTGAGGAAGGACCAAGAGTTAAAAGCATCTGCAAAACAACGACATTGAAAATATTATTGAGGGTTGTACAGGGAAGTTTAAACATAAGTATATGTCTTTTTTATGTCTACCCGGCTAGCAGAGTCTGTGTTATTTTATCTACAATATTGTAGGGCTGATACTCTACTCTGCCAGATTTAATCAGATATATGAATTAGGTCATGGAATAGAACCACACAGTATTATAGTCTGATAATTTCTGACTCCTCATTAATGGAATTAGAGAATGATCTTAGCCTAATTTCAACTTTGAATGATGAAAATGCTAATGGCACCAAGCTGCTAATACAGGAAAGGGAGTGTGGAATGTCAACAAAAGCATGTCAAGGTGGCCTGGTAAAGTGGCTTGTGGAACCAGACAGAACTGAACTTAAATGCCAACTCATACATTACTCATTGTAATCTTGAGCAAGTTTAATTTAATCCCAGTGCGACTCAGTTTTCTCATCTGAAAAATGGAGGAAAGAGCATTCCCCTTCATGAATTGTTCTGAAGAGTAAGTGAGGTAAGATCACATTAACTCCTAACTTAAAACCCCCTCATGGTTTCACCCCAGATTTTTTGCCGGGCTGACGAAGCTCTACATGGTCTGGCTCCTCCCTACCCCTCTCCATCTGGTCTATACCACCCTCCCCTTGGGTTACGGTACTTCAGCAATACTAGTCTTCCAACCGTTCCATGAACACTCAAGATTATTCTCATTTCAAGGCCTTTGTATTTTCTGGCCCCTTTACCTGAAATGCTTTGTATGGCTATCTCCTTTTTATATGAATTCTGTTACCACTTCCTTGAATAGATCTTCCTTGACTGACTTATCTAGTTGTTTCTGCCTGACCCCAGTCACTCATGATTATTTATTTCCTGCACTTATAACTACCTGAAATAATCTTAGTTGTCTTCTTATGTATTGTCTGTCTCACTAGAATGTAAGTGCCACAAGGGCAGGGGTTTTTTCTATCATTAATGAATCACTATGCCTGTAATAGATCTGGACACATGGTGTATTTTAATAAATATCAGTCAAGTAAATACCTGACTATAGGAGTGCTGGGACCTGGTGACTGTTAAATGAGTGACTACTCTCTCAACCTTCTTCATTTCTTTCCCTAAGCATGTTCAAGTTGACAGCCTGGTTCCTGGAGATGTTAAGGGTTAATATATAAGAAATCTCTAACTATGAAGATTTAAAGCAAGCTTGTGAATATATATAATCTATTCTGAGTGTCTGGGAAATGTGCTGGAAGATCATTATAAAGAGAATCTACTAACATCTAGATTGTGTAGCTTTGGGCATGAGGATCTCTGGCCTTAGTTTTACCTTCCTTTCTTTCTTCCCTCCCTCCCTCTCACCCTCTCTCCCTCCCTCCCCTTTTTGAAACAATCTTGCTCCATCACACAGGCTGGAGTGCTGTGACACCATTTATAGCTTATGGTCACCTTGAACTCTTGGACTCAAATGATCCTCCCATCTTGACCTCCTGAAGTGCTGGAATAGCAGGCATGAGCCACCACACCTGGCCAGCTTTCTTTTTTGATCTTTAAGTGAAGTAATCTCCCTATTCCTCTCTTGCTCTCTAATGAGTCAATGATGGTAAAAATAAGAATTTACTTTTTATGGTTATTCTGCAATTGCTTCTTGTCTCACTTTACCTTTGATCTATTCTGCACTGCTTTGTGCCTTGGGGCCTGCCCGCTAGAGACTGCACCACCTGCACTCTCTTCCTGGTTGACTTCTGCTTGAATTTGGTTAGAGGGAAGGAAGAGAGGCACCCCTTCCTCTCTGGTGTCATATCTCTGACAGTAGTGTGGCCCCTCCTTGCTGAAAGGTCCTTCCTCCGAGGGCTTAGCCCTCAACGAGGCCCACTAACACTCTTCCTCCCTTGTTTCATGGGGGGGTGGGGGGTGGGTAGTATGCTTCAATAGCTCTTGTTGGTTTCCTTAATCTTTCTCTTAATTGTTACCTGTCTTTTGGTTAGTTTTTGATGAAACCATCTTATTGAGATTTGGTCCCCTCTAAGGCTCTGATTGATAGACAATCCATTTTGAAATATAACCCAGAAAAGTAGATTCTAAGAACACCCACTGACAGCCATTTGTGGTGTTAATAGACATTCCTTTGATGATTTCTTCTTTAGATTTCTTCCGGATCCCTCGTGCTACTGTCTAAGACTCACTTCCTCTTACTCCATCTTTAGTGGAGAGGAATATCATGTCACTGTCGTTCTCTAGGTGACAAAACTCCAATGACACGGGAACTCTTAATGCAGAGAGTTGATGAGAAGACATCTCTCTTCTCTGTGGCTCTATTTGCTCCTTTTTAATCAAAACTTTTTTTCTTTTTTAGCATGGCAGTGACACGTGTTCCCAATACCCAGGAAACTCATAGTTTCTATTTATCTCAGTAAACATGGGCCTCTTGTCCCCCTTGTTGTGTCTGAAAAGTACTCAAATTAATTGCACACTCTCCAGAGAGGCTGGGCCATCACATTTAACTGAGTGGGTTAATAAAAGAATTATTATTTAGCAGCTCAACCTCCAGCCACTCGCCTTTATCCTGCTTCCCTGAATTGAACAAAATTAATGAGAATGCTGTGACCATGCCTAACAGCTTCTGTTTGCCACCCCTTTAGCAAATTCTTTGCTTTTCTGTACTTCCCCCTCAACTCCTAAGTCACTTTTATCTTCCAAGTTGATGCAAAGATGGATTGTGACAATAGTTTGTGGGTGGCTGTCAGAATTGATGGTGGTTTGTGTGGGAAAATGCATAGCAAGTTTGAGAATTGTGGTTAGAATTCCAGATAGAGTCAAATAAAAAAAAGTTCTACTCACAGGGAAAGGTCAAGCTGAGGATTTTGATTATGATGGTGTTAAAATATATCTCATGCTTGGATGACCTAGGTTTGAAGAGTTAGTTGCAAAACTATGCAATATACCCAACTCTAAAAAGGGCATAAAAACAATGTGATTGTTTGGGGGATGACTAAGAATCTTGCAGAGAAAGTAATGAGGTGAAGGAGAAAGAATAGATTGTTGAATAACCTGGGCTCCATTCTGGACAAAACCATTCACCTCTTTGGGCCTAGTATTCTGTAAAATAATGTACAACTGGAAACCTTTATTTAGTTATACATGTATTTATTTATTTTTGCTTTGCCACTTTATGAGGTACCTACTGGAATTGTGTTTAGCTCATTTTATGGAGAAGAAATTGAGATTCAAAGAGATTGAGAACATTGTCCAAGTTCACCAAACCTGGAAACTATAGTCTATAATACCTGGCTCCAAATCTTGAGCTCCTGACCACAAGAGGAACATACCTTTCAGGCAACTAGATTCGGCTCTATTTTCTAGGTGAAGACAGTTCTTCAAAGATCTTCAAGGATTTGTTCAAGGCCAAACATCTAGTGAATGGCAGAGCTGGGACATGAACTTATGACTGTCTGACACCAAAGTTCAGACTGTACACACTTAAGTCAGATTTCCACTTATGATGGCAGCCATCACCATCTTGAAGATGTATAGAGAATATGATCAGAAGAGAATCTAGGTTTATACACAGTAAACTACCTAATCTAGGATTATAGGAAGCAGGGTTCAGTGGTCTTAAATTCTGAAACATATCTGGTTAGCCAGGAAGCAGGTGAGACTTTGGTCTTATTCTAGCACCTACCACAATGTATAAGTAAAATGTCCTTTAATGAGCCAGACACAGAAAGATGAATACTGTGTGATCTCACTTGTATGTGGAATCTAAAAAAAATGTCAAACAGAGAAGTAGAGAGTGGAATGATGGTTACTAGAGGCTGGGAGTAGGTGAGAAGGAGGGACTAGGGAGCTGTTAGTCAAAGGGTAGAAAGTCTGTTAGACAAAGAAAGTAAGTTTTGAAGTCTATTTCATAGCAGGGTGACTATAATCAACAGTAATGTATTACATACTTCAAAATAACAAAGAGTGTAAATTTCCAATGTCTCACCACAAAAAATGATAAGTGAGGTGATAGGTATGTTAATTAGCTGGATTTAATTATTCCACATTGTGTACATATATCAAAACATCACATTGTATCCCATAAATGTATACAATTATGATTTGTCATTAAAAATAATATTGATAAAAATCAGCATTCTGCAATTCTTTGAACATATATGCAAATACCAAACACCAAGTGTGCACCGTATTAGAATTTATTATAATACAAACAAGTCCAAACACAATATATTGTCTAATTAAGAAAATATGAACATTTGCTATTTTTCTATGGTAACCTTTCATTCCATTCTTTGAACTGGAATGGCCAACATTAGAATCTTTTATTCACTTCAAATAGGTTCCCCATGTTCAACTGGGAGGCACCAACTGTGCAAAGTGATCTTTTAGAATTGCAGGGTGTTTGCATCATGGAAGTTCATGCCTTCTCATGCTCTTTTACGTCTTTCTCCTCATTTATTTCCCTATGAGACAATTCAATCTTCAAGTTGCTCAGTAAGAAGAAACAGCATGATGGTATGTAGCATCACTGCAATGTCCAACAAAAGACACACATCGTACAGCAAGGGAGATGCTAGTTAACAGTCTTTAAAAGAGGCACCACAAAAACCCAGGATAAGGCAATCGCTTCAGTGCCATCAGCATCAGCTGTTTACATGACAGGCTTCAAAATTCAAGGCTTTATTTCCAAAACTGGCCTGAAAGAAAAAAGTTACACACTTTTAAAGTTAAAAAAACTTTTATTACAGTCCATAATTGTGACTATAAATAATAAATTAAAAGTCCTTTGATGATCTGAAATAAATTTTAGGAGATATGTATTAACCTAATCCAATGGGCATTTATATGCATTTTAAGCAAGGATTGGACCTCTTTTAAATATTATTTAGCAAAATATAAAATGTAGTCAGAAGAAAAGAGATCACAATATATTACTTGGTAGAGCCTCTGTTGTTAAGAGAAGTAATAAATGAGTATCTGAGGAAAACATTCTTACTGCACACCCAGTTTTTAAACATCAACTATTTAATTTTCACATACAATTAAAAATATGGGGCAGAAAGTATTGACATTCACATACATATTTTCCATGTTATATACAGTCTCAAAAAGGAATTGCTTAACCTTCATAGATATTGCACTTTGACTCATTCATGTTATAGCTCAAGCTAGGATTTTTCAGAGCTACATGGTTTAAAAATAAATAAATAAATAGATAGATAAATAAATAAATAAATATATTCTGTATAGGTAGCCTTTGGTCAACATTCATTCAGGGGGTGTGGTGGAATTGCATCATACACACGTCTAATGAACACAACATATTCAACTACAAGTGCTTGGCAAAAAGGAGACAGAGAAATCCAATTTAAGGTATGTGAGGGGCATCTGCTTACTATTCCACTCAATGATCATATGTCCTGGGGAGTGTGGGGGGTGAGAGATAGTTATCTGTTCGTCCCCCAGTCAGACAACTTCCATGAACCTCTTTTAGTGAGAGCATCTTGCTGTACCAGGGTGATCCTAATGTTCACAGATATGTTAGAATCACACAATATGGCCCCTAAATGCAAGCCAACTCCGTCTTGCCGTCTGTCGACAAGAGAAGCAGCAACCTGTCCCAATGCTACAGAACAACTTAGCTGTGTGAGGTTTTGAAAGGGATAGGATATGCTCTCCAACATGGCTCTTTTCTGGAGACATTGCAAAGGTAACTTTGGTTCTGTCAGGTTTGTCTTTTGCACTGACTTTGGAATCTGATTCTTGGGACTGATGAAACTCTGCTGCAATCATTTAGAAGGAGTAGGAATTAGGATCATCAGGACTAATAGGACCTAAAATTGTATTGACCTAGTATTGAGGGCATCGGCTGACGTTTAGGGCTTGTGTTGCCCTGAAGCCTTTCCTACCCCATTCATTTATTGCAAATTCCCTTAAAAAGGATACATATGTCTTCCAATTTAGGGACAAAATGCAGTAAAAATCCAGCCTGAAGAACTAAGTATTCCAGGTGGACTGTCTGCTTTTTGTTTGGTTACCAAAAATATCATGCAATTCCAAAATCATTTTGGAAGATTTCCACTAAAACAGGGGTGACTTCAAATACTGGGTATCTGGGAGAGAAGTTAGAAAAAAGAGAAATAAGAGGAACTCCAGCATGGATTTCCCTTTCAAAACACATCACTGGACACATAGGAGTCTAATATCATTAAGTACGTGTTTGTGTGTGTGCACACACGCACATGAGTAATAATTTCCAGGGAAGCCCCTATTTATTATATCTTAGAACTGTTCTTGCCTTGGGCAGGCAAGGGGAGAATAAATAAATACACTTGTGTTTTATCATTTTGCAAAGGATATGGGTTAAACAGCTTTCCCAAGAACTGCTACCACCCTTTCGAGCCATGTGCGTCAAAGGGCAGATGAGCCGTCAGCATGGGCACCTTTTGTGTCTGCTTTGGTGGCCGAATGGTAATGCCAGCTGAACTGTGGGGCAGAGCTGAGAATGCCTTCTTCCATACTCAGAGAGCTGCAATTCCTGATCTTTGAATATTGAATTCAGTTCAGAAGTCACTTCAAATAAAACAATTTGGTGAGGGCTTCAGCAAGCAAGGAGGCAGGGTGGGCAACTCTACATGTGAAAGGCTTCTCCAGGAAGCTTGAGGGGTACCATCACAAGAAGCAATTTTGAGAAAAGGGATTGTATACAGCTGACACAGGAATGGATTGAAACAGTGGCAAGAGTGGGCTTTTTTTTTTTGTTTTTCTGGGCTCAAGAATTCCTCCTTTACCCCCATGTACCAGGCAGGTTTTGGAGGAGACAGATAAAATCTATACATATTGGTAAATAGAAAACTGCATCTGAGACCCCAGATCTGAGGGTCATAGGTATGTGGGTTTGGAGCCTTCCTGAAGAAGCTCTGGCCAGAGTTTGAATGTGATTCAATACTCCCCTATTCCCACAGTGTCATTCTGCAGCTAAGGGGGCCAGGGCCACTTCAAGACCATAGCCCTCTCTAGCACAAAGCGCATCTTGGAAAAAATCCCAAATCTGTCAGCATCCTTAGCTCCTGGGAATAGCACAGGGAAGCGATAAATGACCTCAGCTCTTGGAGGAAGAATGGGCTCAGCTACGTGCTACTGTGGCATGGTGTGTCACGTAAATGAACAGTTCCCAGTGACTGTGGGTGGTGCCAGGGTGAAGTCACAGACTATTTCTCTACTGTGTGGTAGACCTTACTGGTCACAGGATGATGACACAACCTCCAATGGCATCTTCAAACTGGTAGGAATTTTTGCTGTCAACGAGACTTTGAGAAAATAAAGGCATAAGGAGAAACAAGATTCAAGCTCTCCTTCCTTCTCTTCCATCTTTTCCCATCTACCAGTCTGAGAGTTGCTCAGTCTGTGGAGACAGGAAATCAGGTTAGCACTCTTAAGGAAAGCTTCTCAGCTGTAGTATGGGATGCTCTCCCATCTGGAAATGGATTAGACAGAGGCACTCGGTGCCACGCCTATGGGGTCATGGAGATACTTTTATAGGCTTTCCATTTTTGTCATACTGGTATACCAGCATCTTGATACAGTGTGAGTTCGCTGGTGAGATCCATGGGCTACTTGTGATGGAAAAGTTATGGTTGGTGTAAAACTGTACAGGCTGCTTCTGGCACTTGAAGAAGGCCTTGAGCGTGGCAGCCGCCATGGTGCGGAACCGCTTGCTGATGAAGCAATAGAGGAAGAAGTTGATGGCTGTGTTCAGAAGGGCCAGCATGTTGGCAATGTCAGACATGATGTGCACCAGCCAGCGGTTCTGGATGGGCGCTCCATAGAGGTGGTAGAGAATCATGATGATACGGGGGGCCCAGAGAGTGGCAAAGATGGAGGTGATGGTGAACAAGATGGCAGTGGTTTTTCCCGTGGAGTAGCCACGGAGACGAAAATTGCTCTTCCTCCTGAGCTTGTACACAATGATTGAGTTCAAGATGAAGAAGATGGAGCAGGGCACCAGGTACACGGTGAAGCAGTGGATCCAGATGAGGACGTGATGCACGGAGGTGCTGATGTAGTCTTCCGTCCAGATGTTGGGCCACCAGTAGTAGGGAATGCTGGTCAGGAAGCAGATGATGTAAACACTTATGATGACTTTCCGGGTGCGGGCTGGGTAGGAGACCATGTGATACTTGAGCGGGTGGCAGACAGCGATGTACCTATCAATGGTCAGTGGAACCGTAATCCATATAGAGGTGTGGATGGATGAGAATTCCAGCACTTCTATGATCTTGTTGGGGACCTGAGGCATCTGCATGTTCAGGATGAAATCTTCCAACAGAAAGTCTACAAACACAATGAAAAAAAGGACCAGGATGTCGGCAGCGGCAAGTGCCAAGAGATAGTTGTAGGAGGACTTCTGTCTTCTAGCCACCAGCTGGGAGAGGATGATCACTGTCAAGATATTTGCTGTGGAAAGAAGAGAATCTAGTTTATCTTGAAATCAAAGATGGTTTTGTTAGCTCCTATGAGGCCCTAGGCATGCTTGCATTGAGCACTCCCAAGGACCTCAAAAGGATTGAAGTCGGGGTCTCACTCTGTCACCCAGGCTGGAGTGCAGTGGCATGATCACGACTCACTGCAGCCTCAACCTCCTGAGCTCAGGTGATCCTTCTGCCTCAGCCTCCCACGTAGCTGGGAATACAAGCACCAGCCGCCACACTTTTTTTTTGAGTCATAGTCTCACTCTGATGCCCAGGCTGGAGTGCAGTGGCACACTCACGGCCATTACAGCCTCGACCTGCTGAAGGGGAGCCTTCTGCCTCAGTCTTCCAAGTAGCTAGAACTACAGGGTGTGCCACCATGCCCAGCTAATTTTTCTTGACTTATTTTAGAGACAAGTTCTCACCAAGTTGCTATTTTTTAATTTTGTGTAGAGATGAGGTCTTGCTATGTGGCCCAGGCTGTTCTTGAACTCCTTGGCTCAAGCAGTCTTCCTACCTTGGCCTCTTGAAGTGCTGGGATTACAGACATGAGACACTGTGTCTGACTAAAGCAATGCTTTTGAGGGACAACCTCTGCATTGCAAATAACATTTCCTACAAATACCTATATATGATTTTAAAGTTATGCTTATATTCTAGTTTGCTTCTCACACTAGCATGAGGGGAATGCTGCTATTTTTACCCTAGAAATGAAACTGGGGCTCCGAGAACTTGAGGAACTTTCTTAGAGCCAGACAGTTAGTAACTCATGACAATAGGAAACACACCTTGATCCCAGATCCCAAATCTCATGCTCTTTTTTTCAACTGCATGGAGACGATGGGGCTGAGATGGCCTTTTAGAACTTGATTTTTTAGAGCTTTCCTTTTTAAGTGGACTTAGAATTGAAGGGGCAGAGAAGACCATGATCTTCAGATTAATTTAAAAACAAATTGTATTTATTTTTGGAATAGGTAATCTACATATGTGGGACATAATTAAAAATAATAGTAGGAAAAAGTACATTTCCCTTCCACTTTTATTCTCCAACCACTCAAGTTCTCCTCCCTCAGGGCAATCACAGTTAATAAATAATCTATGCTTATATATGTCTATATAATTTGCATGTATATAGTTTTTGCACAAACAGAAGCAATGTGTTATTTTTCTTGGTGTCAGATTTGTTTTGAAAATGCATCTGCAGAATTTCTGATCGGTTTCAAAAAACAAATGTCTCTCCAAATAAGACACATTTAGAAAGTCACTAGGAACTCACTCCAAAATAATATTCTAGTAGATGATTTCCGAAAGTCATTCTGCACACTTATTCTTGCAATCAACCCTGAAATTTGACTTCTGTTAATGCTATTTTGCAAACAAGGGTCTCAGAGAGTTTATGTCCCTTATCTGATGTCTAGTGGCAGAGTTAGAATCTGGATCTCTCCCTCTCCTCCCCCTCTCTTTCCCTTTCTCCCTCTTCCTCCTTTCTCTCCTTCTCCCCCTTCCCTGTCTCCCTCTCTCTCTCCTCTCTTTTTCTCTCTCATTCTTTCCCTCTCACTTTTTCTCTCTCTCCCTCTCTTGGTATCCACTTAAAATATTATACAATAGTTCACATGCAAAAATGTCTTATAATAAGCACACCCATACACTCTGGTGTACTCATTACTCAGATTAAACAAATTTTAACATTTTACCATATTTGTTTTAGTTCTTTTTTAAAAAAAGAAGTGACACTATAGATGTAACTAGAGTCCCCTCTGAAATAGTTTCATCCACTATGTTGCAAGCGGTATGTATCCAGGGCCACATCTGCATACTCCCTCCTCCTCCCTCCCTCCCTTCCTTTATTTCTTCCTCTTTTTTTAGAGATGGGAGTCTCACTATGTTGCCCAGGCTGAAGTGCAGTGACTAGTCACAGACATGATCATGGCACACTGCAGCCTTGAACTTGGGCTCAAGTGATCCTCCTGCCTCAGCCTCTTCCTTTCTTTTATACCAAACCTGCCATTCTGTATGCGATCTTTTTCATTCAACACCATGTTTTGAGATCTATTTTTTGCTGATACATGTAGATCTAGTTCACTCGTATGAACGACTTATAGCATTCCCTTGTAGGAACTTACTGCAGTTTATTTATTTATTTATTTATATTAGAAAGTTATGTATTTGTTATATATAATAAATTATATGTGACTTACTAATGTAGTTGGTTCCAGGATTTTGCATTACAAATGGGAACACAGTGGCTAATAGTTAATATCATGATATGACACTCTGTAAGTACTTATATGTAAGAGTTGCTCTGGGAGTGGTATGCTGACATAGAGATGTGTTCTTTTATGTTTTAGAGTATGTATTTCTTCATCTTTAACAGATATTGCTGACTTTCTCTGTAAAGTGGTTTTACTAATTTATACTCCCAACAGCAGAATCTGAGAATTCCAGTTTCTCCATGCCCTTTCAGTACTTGGAATTGTCGGTTTGTTTTCATTGTTGTTGATGTTGCTTGTGCTGTTCTTGCTCTTGTCCTAAGAACTGTCAAATAACATTTTGAAGAGGTGGAAAGTGAAGATACTGAGTATATCAATTAGCTGGGATTCAGATCCAGGACCGACATCCATGCTCTAAATCAGTCTGCAATATCAGTACTTATTCCAAGTGGAGTGGGGGTACTGGCAGGTATGTTACACTGTACACAACAGAGAAAAATGGTGAGCATGATCTACTTTGAGCCACTACCTAAGAAGAGAGACTCATTAAAGCAAAAGCAAAGTTCTTCATATTTGTAAACTTCAAATTTCAAAAGTTTATTTATGCTTTCACCAACGCTTTTGTGCACCTACTCTGAGCTGTGCCTGGGAGGGGATGAGGAAAAGATAGATATTGTCTGTTCAGGGAGCTGAGATTCTATTAGGCAAGAAAAACATCAGCTGAAGAACCACAGAAGAAACTCAGAACTGCAAGGAAGTGCCGTGAAGGGATATTTGTGAATTAAGAATCAGGAAAAGCATTGCTGAGATTTGGAAGACCAGTAGGAGGCAAGCAGGCAGATGGTTTAAAGGAGAAAGTGTTTCAAGCAAAAGAAGCAGCATGTGCAAAGTCTCTGAGGTGGGGGAAGCAAGAAAAGTTGGGTTTATTAAGAAAAAACACATTGATTTCTGCTTGCTTTGTAAGCATTTTTGCATTTTATAGCCCTCTTTTATCAAACAGCCTTGCTGTGTTCTGTTGAAAATCATTTTAAAATGTTTTATTCATCCAGAAATCCTTTCAAAAAGTATTTAGCATCTACCTTCTGTGAGCAAAGATGTATGCACGGGCCCAAGGTAGACACAAATTGGTGTTGCAGACATTCAGAGTCTCTACTGGTAGAGTGTGGAAACATCATACAAGTGACTAAGTATTGAGGAGAGAAGTGAGAACACATACAGCTGCAGATGAACAGATATGGAACAAAGGGCAAAGTCTTCAGAGAAGTGTCCGAGTAAAAAACTTGGCTTCCACTCCCTACTCCTGTGACCAGATCATATACAGTTAGAGCTTCCTGGAACGCAAGATGTCAAAGCAGGTCTGATCTGCTACTGAGCTAAGGGCATGGGAGCCCAGTGAGTGGCTAAGAGTGTGGAGTCTGGGGTTGGGCTGTCTGGGGGTCAGTCTTATCTCTACTAGTTTTTGGCATTTTGACTTTGGGCAAATTTATTCAATCTCTCTGCGCCTCCATTTCCTCATTTATAGAATGGGTTTAATATAACTATCCATTTTACAGGGTTGATCTGAGGATAAATTGAGATAATTTTTGTAAAGTGGTTAGTACAGTGCCTGGCATGTGGGATATACTTAATGGATATTATTAGCTCTTGACTGAGAGTTCACTCATTTAAAAAGTATTGCCTGGACATTTACTGTTCTAGGCATTGCATAGGGTGCTAGAGACACAGGAATCAACAAGGTGGACATGTTCCCTTTTGTCATGGGGTTTATAGCATAGTGAGGGAGACAGACAATAAGTAAATAAATGAACACACTCACACAAGATAACTTCAGATATGATGCTAAGGGATTAGACAAATTGATGGGGGAGTTATTTTTAGCCTGGAAAGTGACATTTAAATTCAGCTAAGGATAAAGAGATCTACCATGAAAAGACCTATGAGAAAAGGATTCTGGGTAGTGGGAATGGCGGCCCTGGGGTGGGAATGAACTTAATATGTTCATGGAACAGAAGGACATGGGAACGATTTCTCATTTTACAGATGAGGAAACCGAGGCTTGGATTTTTAGGGAATTTGCCCAAAGACACAAACTGAGCAAGTGGGGGATCCAGAAGGTAGCTCCAGCTCTGACTTTATGGCATATCAGATTCTGCTTTATTTGGTTTTGGTCACAGAAAAGGGTTCTCAGCAGGAAGAAAGTGATTTCTGTTCTCTAGGTTGCCCCTGGAAAAGTGCCATCATTTCTCAGAACTTCTTTTTTTCTGTCCATCAAACAATGCCCACATTCCCTCCCATGCCCCTGCTCCCCAAGGAGGCAGGAAGGTATACATGGTGGGGGTTCCTCAGAAAAAGTGCTTTGTATATTCTGTGGAGAGTGACTCTTTGCTGTCTCCTCCTCCCCAGTTGAACCCTTGTGAAGTGTGGTGCTAAAAATTCTCCATATTCAAGTTCTTTAAAAATATTCCAGCCCCATCTAATTAATGCTTTAAGTCAGGCAAGTCATCAACTCCAAAGGAAAATGCTAGATATTTCCATTTGACATTTCCTTAAGTCTCTAGTAATTGCCTCTCTTTAGCAACTAACCCACAGACACCGAGTTTCCCATTTTTTTTTTTTGTACTGATGGATTTCTCCCCAAGGCAACATCAAGAACACTTAGGAGATCTTGGGGTGAGGGAAAGAGAGAGATGTGAGCTGGGAGACCCAGAGGGGAATGATGCAATGCTTATGTATTGATGTTCTGAAAAATAAATGAGAAGGTATAGAGTCGTCAACTCTTAAGGCCTGACACTTGCTATAATGCCCCGTATCAAAAAATTCTTTCATTTGTGCAGCAGTACATTTTCCCCAAAGAGAAAAAGTGGCGTTGACAGGGTCTGTGAGTATTTATAAAGGGTAAGTAAACTAAGAAGCCTAAGTCTCACTCCATTTCTCAGCTTTTCACTGAAACTAACTGACCCAAGAACTCTGCTGCTGAGGAAACACAACCAATCTCAACTGAGCAAGCTATGATGAACTTCACGATCAAAATGTCAATCCTTCTAAAAAGGAAAGCCTTTTGTCATTGGACAGGCTTAAGCTCCAGGATAATATAAAGCCCAGGTTTTGTGACTGCCAAGCTCCTTGGTTATATTCTTGGGGGAATTCATTTCCTGTATTTTGCAGCTTACTGCATGCAAACTTGAGAGGTTTGGGGAATGGCTGAAAGAACAACACAGGTTGGGTTGTCAGACCACACCACTGAATGGTCTACTGGCCCAAAGACAAAGGGTCAAGGTCTTCTAGAGGTGTTTTCTGTGTCTATGATAACTAAAGTGGTCTCTGCAGGATCCTTGGAAGAAGTAGCTGGACTGGGAGTTCTGAGTTTCTATCCCTTAGTTTTGCTATATTGCCTTTGTCTCATCTTTGAAAATTATCTTTTTAGTTACAAAAGTAATATACATTTGTCAAAAATTAAACATTAAGGCCGGGCTCGGTGCCTCAGCCTGTAATCCCAGCACTTTGGGAGGCCGAGGTGAGTGGTTTGCCTGAGCCCGCGGGTTCGAGACCCGCCTGGGCAACTTGATGAGACCTCATCTCTACAACAAATCAAAAATTAGCCAGGCATGGTAGTGTGCACCTGTAGTTCCACCTACTTGGAAGGCTGAGGTGGAAGGATTGCCAGAGCCCAGCAGGTCGAGGCTGTGGTGGCCGGAAGCGGCCACTGCACTCCAGTCTGGGTGACAGGGTGAGACTCCAACTCAAAAAAAAAAAAATTAAAAATTACATTGGTGTATCATAATAATATAATTAGCCTACTGTTATTGAGGATTCACTATGCCCAGGGCACTTCTAAACATCTTCCACACAATATCTCACTTAATCTGCACAACTACCCTGTGAGGTGGGTACTTGGATTTGTGACCACTGAGGTTCATAGAAGTTAAGTAACTTGTTTGAGGTAACACAGTTAGAAGGTGGTGAGCCAGGGCATAAATCAAGCTTTTTGTCTCCTGAGTTTATACATGAAATGACTACATTAGAAAACAGAAAGGAGGCAACTCTCTCAGGTCCCCTCCCACTAAGAGAGCTTTTTTATCCTCTTAATAAAGCCTGCTTTCTCACTCCCCCCACCAAAAAAAGAAATCAGAAAGGGAAATCTGTCAAAACCTTAATCTTCCAGAGATAATATAGTAACTAGCCTTATACATGGCTCCCAGTGAACCATGCCCCTGGTGTTCATGCCTTTAGGTGGTTTCCATGCCTTGAGTTGGGGCTGGTTCTGTAATTTACTTTTGACCAATATACTATGGCAGGAGTGACACTGCACAACTTTCACGCTAGGTCATAAGTGGGGCTGTGTGAACATGTGCTCTTGGAATGGTCTTCTTGAAATCCTGTTGCCATTATGTGAGAGGCTCATGCTCCTTGGAGAGACCATGTGTAGGAGGACCCTGGCTGAAAGCCTCTAGTTAGGCTTCTGGATGACATCCAGCATCAATTGCCAATCACCAGAGCAAGCCACTGGGGATTCCAGCTCAACAGAGCTCCTAAGCAACTGCAGTCCCAGCTGCTCCCTAGCTGCAAACGCATGTCAGACCAGGAGCAAGAACCACCCAGCAGAGCCCAGCCAGCTCCCAAATCATGACCAATCATCATAACTTGCTGCTTTTAACCTCCAACTTTTTGGGTGGTTTACTATGCTGCAATAGATAATCTGAAAAGACGTTTGTTGGCCGTTTGGTGTCTATATCGCCAGGATACTTACATGCCTACACTCGTAATATAATTAGCAATAATGATTATCACCACAAAATGAGATCATACGATAATATTGTTGGGCAACTTTATTTTTTTCACTTAGAAATAAATTATAGATTTTTTCACATGTCAAAAAATTTCCACTTATTGCTGGACATTATTTGTAGTTATGATTGTTTCTTTTTGGTCACTATAGACCTTCATTAAGCATTTTTGTGCATTTCTGTTGGATAAAATCCCAAAAGTAGAAATGCTAGTTTAAAGGGTAACACATTTTTCTTCTCTCCTTTCCTCTTCTCTTCCTGCCTCTTTCCTATCTTCTCTTCCTCTCCTTCCCTCCCTCCTAAAGGGAGGTAAAATAATTTGTAAGTGGGAAGAGAGCCCAAGTTGGAGCTAGAAACGATTTAGTTAGAAGAACTTTTTGATTGCCATGGCAATTATATGAAGAAGAACACGCCACTGTCGAGCACAGGAGCTTGGTCTATACAAGTCTTAAGAACAGGAGAGAGCCGGGTATGGTGGTTCATACCTGTCTGTAATCTCCACAATTTGGGAGGCTGAGAGGGGAGGATTGCTTGAGCCCAGGAGTTTGAGACCATCCTGGGCAATGTAGTGAGATCTCATCTTTACAAAAAATAAAAACAATTAGCTGGGTGTGGCAGCACGTGGCTGTCATCCCAGCTACTAAGGAGGCTGAGGAGGGAGGAAGGATCACTTGAGTTCAGCAGTTTGAGGCTGTGGTAAGTCATTGATCATGCCACTAGTTTCAGTCTGGGTGACAGAGTGAGACCTCGACTCAATAGAGAGAGATGCTTATCTGGGCTGATTAGATTCCTGGAGAAACATTTTACAAATCCTCCTTCTCCGCATGCTACAATATGTTCTTGTGAATTCCCAAAAAGAATTATTTGCCCCTTTCAGTTATTACCCCCTGACTTAAATGCTTCCTTTGTCCACAAAGTTGCCATCTTTTGTGTTAGAAGAGTCAACCCTCCCTGGCACTGTGAACAGATTACAGCAGTGTTGTTTTATACCCCTAAGGATGGATTTTTAGGAAGATCAATTTCTAAGCCTCCTAGTTAAGAAGTCAGCAGCGCCCTTGTGTAGATCAGCTGAGGGGTGGAGTCTGAATTGTGTGAGGGGCATGGCATGTTGGAGACTGTCACTTCCCTGTTTCCTCCCCACTATTTCCTGGATCTTAGGGCAGAAGAAGGGGAGATGAAAAGAGGATGCTGAAAAGACTGGGCGTTCAGTCTTTCTGGCCTCTGCGGATGCTGCTGGGAGGTCTTCAAGAAGTTCTGTGCTGAATGGACCCCTAGAAAAGGAGCAGGGAGAGAGTTCCAAGGGCAGCTGTCCCACCAAGTGGCTCCAGTTTCAGGCACTGCCAGCTGCCAACGGCCATCCTTGTTTCTTGTTTGTGTTGCCCCTAGGCAGGTAGCTGGGAACTGGGAGCTCTCCTCTCACAGTCGGTTTACAGAGACATGAAACTGACTGTGAACTCCAGGGGTAGTGGTTAGGCAGTGAGATTCCCTCCACCATGGGAAAGACAACCGCTGGGGAGGGGGGATGGCATCCAGGTTCCTGGAAGGGCTGTGAAGGACCAGTTGATCTTTCCACTCTTTTTACAGGCTGAATCTCACCCAAAATATCTGGGTATATAAGAATCTCTCCTAGTTGGAGTGGACCAACTGTGTGATAGCAAGTGACCTAAACTCTCTGAGCATCAGTTCCTACATCTGCAAAATGGGCATCATAATACACAGTGCCCTCATAGATTGTTATGAGGATGTGTGAAATGATATGGGCACACTGCTTAGCACAGTTCCTGGCACATGGTAAACACTCAAAAATTAGGAGCTTTTAATACTTTTGAACACACAGCCAGTTCAGTTCAGCAGACAATTATTGAACATGTACTAGAAGCCAGACCATGTGCTAGATGGAAAGATGAGCCCAAGCTCTCAAGGAATCCCAAGGAAGATTCCAATTTCTCTCCAAGGCTTATTCTGGGCACTCACAACCCTGTCAACCCATCAGGAAATTCTTCATTGCTTCTAACCTAAGCCTCCTATTTGCAGCTGATTTCCAACCTCTATCCTCCACTTTATTTCTCTGATTAGTGGCGAAGAACATTGGTCATTATCTATGGGATCCGTAAGAGCCATTATCGCATAATGACTCATTGTCTCTTGCATCCTCTTTCAGAAAATCTTGTTCTTTTTAAGTTTTAGTTTCTCTTTCGAAAGTTCTCAAATTTTCTTTGTAGTTTACTATCATGCTCGTCTTTATTATTTTTCTTGTGGAGACCTCTTTTTTTGTTTTCCGTCTTCCTTTCTTCTTTCTTTTCCTTCCTCCTTCCCTCCCTCCCTCCCTTCTTTCTTCCCTCCCTTTTTTCCTTCTCTCCTTTTCTTTCTTCACAATTTAGCACTTGAGTGAATACTTTTCAAAATCAGGATCAATGTTTCCCTTTTCTTTTTCTCTCTCTTTATAGAGTGCCATATTTCATCTTTAATCTGTTGGCAGTGGCTGTCTGGTGCCATGTTGAAAAGTATTCTGATACCATGCCGGGGCTTAGTGGTGCAGTGATAGATAGGTAATGTCTCAAGGTGGAATAAATGTTGTGGATTTGTCCTTTCGGTCCTGGATCCATGGTGCGGCCTCCCTGGTGTTTTCCAGAAATTAACAGTGCAGAGGTTTGCAGTGTGAACATGAGCAGTTGAGACCCAGCAAGCGTACCCTTGTCAATGAGTAGGCAGCAAGAGCTAAGATGGCTGCCATCCCAGGGCAGAATGACTCAGGGCATTGAGGAAAAGTGAGTCAGCATCCGGGCTGCAGGGCTGGAGTCAGCCTTGCCAATCAACTGACCTTCTCTTGACAGTGGAATTGGATCTGACTTTTTGACCAGGGGCAGCATCTTTGGGTAGCTATGACAACTGCTAGGTCCTAATCATAAAACCACATCCAAGCCAGTCAACAAGGTCAAGGTTTGCAAACCATATTCCTCAGTGCCAGAGATCATTTTCTTATGACTATCCCATATTGAGCACCTACTATGTTCTGGGTGGCTGTGCATAGATGAGATGATTTTATATGATTCACTAATGAACATTTTTACTTTAAAAATTATGCATTCAGTTTAAATGGTATTAGAGACATGTTATTTTTCCATGTAGGGTAGTGATAAACAGTGATCAAAGTTTTGTTTATTTAAAAAGCAAGTTGATTTTTTAAAAACGATAAGAAGATATGAGTGCAGGTGAAATGCAGGCTTCTAATCTCTATTTTACAAACAGAGAAACTGATATTCAGAGAGGGTAACTGCCCAAGATGGCACAGTTGGTAAGTTGAAGAAGCATCTTGAAAGCACTCAACAATGCTATGCTGGGTCGAGTTCTGTGCCAAGTGACGGATGCAGCTGTGCCTTCTCAGCTCTGGGAGTTTGTCAAAAAGACAGATGGGGGCAGGGCTCCACATGAACAAGTCTTGAGCATGCAAGTGGCTCTTCAGTAAACAAGCTGAAGTGTTTCCAGAAAGGACAGGGTATTTAAAACAAGAGACATGCATTTTGGGATGGCAGATCCAGGTTAGCCTCCCAGATCTGCATTTTTACCTTTTACTTTTTTAGATACAGGGCCTGGCTCTAGATACAGGGCCTGGCTCTGTCACCCAGGGTGGAGTGCAGTGGCACAATGAAAAGTCACTCTCAACCTGGGCTCAAGTGATCCTCCCACCTCAGCCTTCCAAGTAGCTAGGACTTCTGGAAAAAACCAGGGAGGCCACACCATGGATCCAGGGCTCAGGACTGGAAGGACGAATCCACACCTGGTTAATTTTTAATTTTTTTTTGTAGAGATGGGAGAGTCTTGTTATATTTCTCAGGCTAGTCTCAAACTCCTGGCCTCAAGTAATCCTTTCTCCTTGGCCTCCCAAAGTGCTGGGATTACAGGTATAAACTACCACACCCAGTCAGATTTACAATTTTCTAGATGATGCTCTTGGACAAGTTGTGTAAACACAATGAGCTTCAGATTTCTATAAATCTGGGCACGGGTGGGGGGGATGGTGGAGGAGGAGAAGAAACAGGGGTAATGATGGTACCTGGTTCAAAGGGTTTTTGTGAGAATTAGAGAGAAGTGACATAAAGCTCTTAAAATAGATCCTGGCCTAAGGAAAGTACTCAATAAATGGCCATAGCTATTAAGTACAGATATGATGACCAGTTCTGCTAAAGTGATATGTTGAACCAGGCAAAGGCTTAATGAGGGCAAGAAGCACCGGCAATCTAGGGATGGCCTTCTGGAATATTTCTCAAGGATGGGAGAGCTGGCTCTAGAAAAGACCTCATTTCTCAGGCACTGTCAATGAAAGGTTGCCCGGAGACACAGATTTTATCATTTCCTATGCCAGACTGAGCTCTGACAGAGACCCCTGTGTGCCCCTGGACAAGCCACCCTCTCTCAGGGTCTCAGTTTCCACGTCTGTAACGAGAGCATCAAAGCTCACCTCCAGGGAAGGTGAGTGGGAGCTTAACAGGCAGATAAGTTAAGAAAGGGCTCTCTCCAGGGAGAGTGAAGAGCATGCACAAAAGTCAAGAGGCAGGAAGCAGGAGGTCCCCACCATTTCCTCAGAGCAGTTGACAGTTACCGAGTGCTAATGATGGGTTAGGTGCTGAGCTCCCTTCTTCATAGACACCAAGTACACTGCATCTCTATAATATATTACCTAATTCATAGCATCTACTATTAAGTACCCAGGACTTCCTCCTTACTGATAAAGTAGGTTATTTTTACCCCCCCATTATAGATGAGAAAGACTGAGGCTTGACAGGGCTAAGAAGTTGACTGAGGTTGTGTGCAGTGGCATCAAACATCTCTGCAGCTCTCCCATTCTCTGGCCTTTGTTAAGTGAGAGCTGAGCTAAGGCTGGTTTACACACGCCTGACTCACTCAGCTGTTTGGTTTAATAACAGTTGTTCCCTTTATCGAGTATTCAGTGTGTGCGGCTCACTTGCTTAACGTTTCACTTGCACTAAATTTAATCCTCATGCGACATTGTGAGATAGATACCATTAATATTCCCATTTTAGAGACAAGAACACCAAGGGACAATGGGATTGAGTGACTTGCCCAGATCAGACAGAATCCTGCTAGACATGGGATTCAAAAACAATTAATTAAACTAGAACCCATTCGACTCACTTGCTTATCCAGATGCTTCTATAACCGGCTTGGGAGACTGATCAGTAAGTAGAAATGAGTCAGTTCTTTGGTTTTATTTCATACCTTATTTTTAAACAGTGTATATCAGTGGGCACGTATGCGGCATGAAAGAAGTCGAGAGAATTCCTTTCAGAGGAGTCATCCGATTTTCAGGAATACCCACCACTCCTGGCCCTGGGATAAATTTAGAGTTTATAATACTCAGTGATTTATCACAGAAACAAAGAACTGAGTACCACATGTTCTCACACATAAGCGAACCCTGAGCATTTACCATAATACTATAAGAAAGGGATTGGCAGTAGTGGTACACTGCCAGGGGAGCAGAGGGACACATAACATCAATAAGGGGACCTGATCTCAAACCAGGCAAAGTGGGGACCAAAGGGAGGCCTAAACTCTACCTGTACGATGATCACTTGTATACCTAATCCTGAACTGTACCCCACGTCTTTAAAATAAAAAAAGTAAAATACATAGAAAGCTTCAAAACAACAACAAAGAGCCCTGAGGATCTCATCACTTTCTTGAAGTCTAGGATATGGCTGTTCTCCACTGCCCCTTTCAGTAGCAAATGATGCCCCCTCACTAATTCTCCTCTGTATTTGTCCTGTGTGCTCAATTTCTGCCAATCCTGCCCATTCACGGACTTCCAGCTGGTGACTGCCTAGGGCAAAGGATGCTCATTTGTTTTTGCTGTTTTGTGGACCCAGGGGTGATGGTCCCTGGGTGCCCGGGGGCCAACAGGAAATCAGAGGCTTCCGTGCTCTTCATCTGGAGTTCACTGGGGTGTCAGAGGCTAATTGAGGCTTTGTCCGGGTTGTCGCTGTTTGATTAAACATCTTGCGCTAAGCACCATCCATCTGCTTCTCCCAATGGCTGCCAGGGGTAGGTATTTTTAGCTGCGGGCAAATAGCTTATCAATTGTGCATACAAAATGCAGCCAACACAAAGCCATCATTTTCCCTTACCCTTCCTGGTTGTTCTTCTATGCAGGCAAGGACAAAGGAAAAATTAAATGAGGTGGGTATTCACTTATTCATTCAACAAATGTTTACTGAGTTGCCCACCATGCACCAGGCACCATTCCAGAGGCAGCGATGCATAAACACATAAGTCGTCCGTGTCCACAGGGAGCTTACACTCCCACCCAGTAGAATTCTGCTCTGCTGCCTATGATCTCTGCGGCCTTGAGCAAGTCAGGCATCTCTGGGACGTCTTCTTTCATTCCCTTGCATGAGCTGAGCATGTACTATGTGCCATTCCCTGTGCCAAGGCTGCAGGTGAGAAGAGGCAGGTGTTCCCGTCTGGTAAGGGAGGCAGAGAGGCAGGAAAGCTACATGACCAAGCATCAAGCGTGACCCAGGAGGCCCAGGCATTTTCTTGGGCACAGGGGGAGGAAGTAGCAGTGAGTTCTGGGTTCACAGTTAGGAAAGGCTTCAGAGAAGCGCGAGGTTGGGGAGGAGGTTGGGGAAAAAGCACTTGAGGACCCGGAACGGCATGAGCAAAGGCAGAGAGGCGTGACTGGGAGTGGAAAAAACCTTCATGCTGTCTTTCTAGCCTTAAGGCTGCTCTTGTCAGGGGCCTCTTCCTGGGGACAGCTGCCCTGCAGGCCCTGCAGCTACCGGATGGTGTATAAACCACAGCCATCAAGTGTTGACTTTGCATCCCCCACTGCTTCCTGGTATTAAGTCTGCATCTGGTGTCTCCAACTTAAAAGATGAAAAAGCAATAACATGTGGCATCAGGGAAAAACATAAACTAGTATGTACACAGTTTCTAGAACGTGGTGTGCAGTTTGTCGACATACTCGGGGTTTCACGGTAGCAGGCACCACAAGAGCTGACCACAACTGTGACGATTCCTACTTTGAGGATTCAGAAGGCACTTCAGGGGCTCCCAGCATCAGCTCAGAAAGACAAATGGCAGTGTGCAGATTCCGGAGCCAGGTTGCTCTGTCGTTTTCTAGCTGTGTGACCTTGTGCAGTTTACTTAATCTCTCTGTGCTCTTAATTTGTTCATCTCTGAAAGGGTGCTGAGATACCATCTAGCACAGGCTATTAGGAGGATTAAATGACTTAATGCAGGGAAAGTGCCCAAAGCTGTGTCTGGTACCACTTACACCATATACCCTTTACCATCATTACTATTAGGTTAAAAATCCAGAAGGGCAGGGAGTGTGCCTACTTTGCTGATTGTTATTCATATATTGCCTAGCTCTTACACAGTTTCTGGCATGTAGTAGGTGCTCAATAAATATCTGTTGAGTTAATGAATGGAGGAATAACTACAAATATGGATTAACTTTGCAGACATGCAGAAGGGCTGGTTAACAGTTTTGAATGTACTTAAGGTTTACTGCAGAAGATGAATCAGGTGATGTAATCAAGTGTAATTGGAAATTAATTTGATGTTCAGCGTGTGAGAGATCTTTTTGGGACCATTAGCTCCCCGAGAAAAGGTTTTGTGCCAGAATCTTCCACGTGAATCCAATTGTTCAACATAAATTTAGTGATGTCCAACCGTGTGCCAGAGCCTGGGTCTGACTCTCAGAGTCCAAGACCATTTCTGGAGCTCAAGAACTTACTAAATAAAGCACATGAAGTCAGCCCTAGGAGTCATTTCAAACTCCCTGCTGGCTCTGGGTGGGAGTTTGCAAATTCAAATAGCAACAGGGACTGGACAGGAAGTATAAACGTGTGGTGTGGACATGGCAGGAAGGCAGTTGCCATTTGGCTCCCCTTGGTAATGTCCCATGAGGGAATGACAAACGACTGTGGTCTGGTCTTCCAGTTTCAGAAGAGGCCTGAGAGCCACATTCACACACAGACACACACAGTATGGCCTGTGGATTGCTGGTTTGAGATCCCTGCTTTATAGGCCCAAATCCAACATCCTTGCAAGGCCAACAAGTGACCGCCCACACCATCAGGCAAGTGCACCTGAGTGTATAACCCTCTTTCTTACCTCCTGCATGGGCTATTTCATCTGCCTGGAGTGCCTTCCCTGCCCACCACCCTCTTCCTAGCAGACTTTATTTTTTAAAGCCTTCCCTGATCTCAAAGCACCGAGTGAAGCATGTCACTGGCTAGAATATTTAACACATTTTTGTGATGATCTCCTTCAAGATCTTTATCATCCATTCACTGGGAGCCCCTCGAAAGCAGGGACTGGAGCTCTTTTCTTTGACACCCGAGGGCTTATCACAGGGCTGTCAAGGAGTGTCAAGGCACCCCATCAATGTTTTGAAATGAAAAAGTAATTAATGTATGTATGTATGGATGGATGGACGGACAGACTCCCCAAGGCTTTCTCTGTGGTACATCTATCTGCTTGCTGTCACTTTCCTGGTATTCCATTATAGGTATGGTGACTGATCTCTGCTTTCTTCTTTCTAAACTCAGTGTCTCTAGGTAGCCTTTTGGGAACTCCTTCCTTGTTACTCTCTGATGACTGATGGATCTGAATTCAAAATCTCCATTTACTTACTTGGGCAGATACTTAGTTTTTTCATCCATGCAATGGGGACATCGTCTCATAGGGCTTGTTAAGAAGACTGAGAAACTAATCATGTGCAAAGGCATCAGTACCATGCCTTGGCATGTAGTAGGTGCTCAGAAATAGGATCCATTTCCCTGTTGAGTGTGACAGACAGGTTTCCTCTTAGGACACGTTTTCCTTGTTGAAAGTGGAGAGGCAGTTGGGCTCAGTAGCTCAGTCTGTAATCCCGCGCCTTTGGGAGGCTGAGGTGAGTGGATTGCCTGAGCCCGTGGGTTCAAGACCTGCCTGGGCAGGCGAGACCTCATCTCTACAATAAATAAAAAAAAATTAGCTGGGCTGGTTGCGCGCGCCTGTTATTCCGGCTACTCGGAAGGCTGAAGCGGAAGGATCACCAGAGCCCAACAGGTCGAGGCTGCGGTGGCCGGAAGCGGCCACTGCACTCCAATCTGGGCGATAGAGTGAGAATCCAACTCAAAAAAACAACAACAAGAAGAAAGTGGAGAGGCTATCTGGGAAATGGGCCACCTGAGACCCAACCCCCACCACTACACAATATGCCCATGTAGTGAGTATGCATGTGTACACGTGAATCTAAAATAAAATTTTAAAAATACAAATTAAAAAAAAGAAAAGTAGGGAGGTTAAGACCATCAATTGTGGAACAAGACTTCATAGAGTTGAACCTCAAATTTGCTGATTCCTAGTTTTGTGATCCTGGCTAAGTTTCTTAAACATTCTGTACCTCGGTGTTCTTCATCTGTAAAGTGGAATAACAGTACCTCTCTCACAGGGATCTTGTGGGAATTAAATGAGTTAACACAAAGTGCTTAGGAGAGCACCTGGCAAATAGTGAGTGATCAATAAGAAGTGTTATTTTGGTTGTTCATCAACTCAACGCAGGTGAACAGGATTTTGCATTTTCACCAAGACTGCTCAGGTCAACCTCCCTCTCCTTCCTTCCACCACAGATATTGACTTCCTACTGGGTTCAGGCATCTTGCTACAGGTGCAGATGTCAAAGTGCACTGGGAGAACCAGCTTCTAGCCTGGCAGAGAAGCCAGTCACCTAGGGAAAAGCAGCTCCAGGATGGCAGAAGACTGCATGTTGTGGGAGCACAGAGGAAGGGGGAAGGCATCTAATCTGGAGGATTATAGGAGGTTTCTTGGAGGAATTGGCATGTGTGCAGCAATGCAGGGGAGCAGGAGTCAATCAAGTGACTAGGAAGCAAAGTGTGTGCACAGGAGGAAACAGAATGTACAAAGGTCAAGAGGCAAGAGATGGGATGGCTGTCTGAGCAGCTAAAAGTTCAGCATAGAATACAAATGATGGAGGTCACAGCCTGGTGACTTGCGGGGTAGATTCTGGGTGGCAGATGCGTCTCAAAATTTTTTGAATTGTCATATTTATAAATGGGAATAGTTCATGTCTAATCCAGGATTTGAACATCTTTTGAAAATCAGGGCTGGGTGCAGTGGCTCATGCCTATAATCCCAGTACTTTGGGAGGCCAAGGTGAGAGGACTGCTTGAGGCCAGGAATTTCAGACCAACTTGTCTCTACAAAAAAAAAAAAAAATTTTTAAACTATCCAGGCACAGTGGCATGTGCGTGTGGTCCTAACTACTTAGTACTTAGAAGGCCAAGGCGGGAGGATTGCTTGAACCTAGGAGATTGAGTTGTGCCACTGCACTCTAGCCAGACCCTGTCTCCAAAAAAAAGAGGGAAGGCCATGCTGAGCTCACATTTCCATGTGAGGCTTCCCTCCAACTCAGTCCCTGCCAGGCCTCTCTCACTGTGTCCTCTGCCCACCTTTGCCTGGAGAGAGAATGGGGAGGAGGGCCCAGCTGGAAAACGGGTAGACAAGTAACAGTCCCTGATCCCAATGACTCTGCAGCGCCATGAGAGTTGGATTCATCCCACAGTGATGGGGCGTCACTGAAGGGCTTTAGGCCTTAGAGGATTTTACTGAGCAAGAAGCTTAGTAAATTTTTGTCTCGAGCCACAGACATCCCTGAAGGGACAGGAAGCCAAAAGGTGAAGAACAGAGGCCCCCTTACACACTTCAGTGAAACTTTCCTTTTTTTGAGCTGGAGTCTCACTCTGTCACCCAGGCTAGAGTGCAGTGGCACGCTCACCATCATCGCAGCCTCCACCCACTGGTCTCAGGCAATTCTTCCACCTCAGCCTTCCAAATAGCTGGAACTACAGGTGCATGCCACCATGCCCAGCTAAATTTTTTTATTGTAGAGACGAGGTTTGCCAAGTTGCCCGAGAAGGTCTTGAACCTCTGGGCTGAGGTAATTCTCTCACTTCGATCTCCCAAAGTGCTGGGATTATAAGTTTGAGCCACCACACCCGCTGCACTTCAGTAAAACTTGCAGCGGGGGTTGTATTGGAGTTTCCTCATCTACAACATTTGACAGGAGGCAGCAGGAACACTGTGAGTGAACAGCCTCCTACATAGCACACACCTCCCCCTCCCGGGTTAGCAGAGGGAAGGACCCATGGGATCTGGATGTTCAAGAACATTAGAAAATTCTCTGGTGCACGTGGCCCAGCTGTTCACTCCCCAAGGCCGCCTCCCTGGTGGACGTTCTGTTCCTCCACGGGACCCGCATTCTCTCGGCAGATGTGGGGCTGAAGTGGGAGCATCCACACCAGGAACTGTGGAGGAACAGGGAAGAGTTGACATGCCCAGAGGACAATATCTAATTACCTGGGGGCCTCAGGAAGCAATTTTCTGTGGTTGGAGAAATTGTTTTTTTGTACCTCCAGCTCAAGCACACAGCCGAATGACATGTAGGTCAAGGAGGCATAATTATATGGAAATGGTTTTATGTTTGGGAACTTCTGAAAACCCACCTCTGCACCCTGGGAGATGGTACAGAGAAAGCAGCTTCCAACCTGCTCAAGCCGAGTGCAGCAGGTGAAGGTGGCTTGCTTTCGCGTGATTCTGGAGGGGTTTGCTTCTTTTCTGGCTTTGGGACACATGCCTAAGTGTCACAGAGAAAAAGCAGCAGTGCCTTCCTGGCTCTGTGGTAATGAGCGTGGGCGCTGGATTCAGATCCAATACCTACTTGCTGTGTGACCTTGGGCAAGTTACCTAACTTCTCTGTGCCTCTGTAAAATGAGGTGGATCATGAATTACATAGTAGACACCACTGGAGTCTTGGCTTCTGTGTCCATCTCCATCCTATTTCACTTGCCCCTCCTGCCCACCCCATGTCAGCTGAAAGAAGCTGGTGTCTTTGAAGCTCCCTAAACAAGATACACTCTCCCCAGCCTCTGCATGTTACTCCTCCTCTAATACTTCCCCTTCCACTCTGTCCGGATGACTCTCGTCTGTCCTTCATAACCAGTGTGTCCAGCCACCAGTGAAGACAGATCAATGTCCCCCCATCCTTTGCCGTAATCTTGCCTATGCAAAAACAAAGTGCCATTCTTTTCCTATGAAATGCTATTTCCAAGACAGGGCAGAGCAAGCAACAGTAGGCAAAACAAGTGGCTCCCCTGCCCTTATAAATAAGGGGAAATGTAAATAATAGTAGCAGCTGCAGCAGCAGTAATAGTGATGGTGATAAATGATTCTATACCTTTTTCTGTCAGGCAGGAAGTGGTCTTAATAATAAAAATAATAGATTCTATTTAGCAATCTCTTCTTATAAGCTAGAAGCTGTGATAAGTGTTTTATACATAATAGTCACCTCTTGTTCCCTCACTTTGTTGTTGTTGTTGTTAGATACAGGATCTTACTCTGTCACCCAGGCTGGAGTGCAGTGGCACCATCATAGCTCACTGTAACCTCCAACTCCTGGACTCAGGCAATCTTCTTGCCTCAGCCTCCTGAGTAGCTGGTACTACAGGTGCACCGTCACACCTGGTTAATGTTTTACATTTTTTGTAGAGACAGAGTCTCCCTATATTGCCCAGGCTGGTCTTGAACTCCTGGCCTCAGAGGTTCTCCCGCCTTGTGCAGGGTCACTGCATCTGGTCTGCTCCCTTCACTTTGAAGGTGGGTATGAATAGACTCTTTCTACAGAGGAGGAGCTTTAGAGACTTTCCCAAGACCTGGAGGTCACTGTTTCCACTGACATCAAATCAGCTGCAGGACAGACCCACTCGCCTGTGGTCTACCCTGATGGTACCATCGCTGGGTGCTCCCTACTGCGGAGGAAACAAAAACTGCCCCAGGAAACAAAAGCTTTTTCCTACCTCCCAGGTTTTCCCTGAATGAACAGGGCACTCCTTGGTTGAATGAGGAAGGGTTGGGCTTCTTTCTTGGCAGAGGGGCCACAAGTACAAAATCAAGAAGTGTGAAAGCACGCTGTGTTTGCAGAACTGTGAAATGACAGGCTTGGCTGGCGTGTGGCCTGCAGGGAAATGAGGGATGAGGATTCAAGGATCCAGTGCGATAACCTCAGGGAAATTGCTCTGCAAACTCCCAAGTCTGTTGCGGACTGAAGGAGATAACGCACGTGAAGCGGTTTTGCAAACTGGAAAGGCGTTAGGCAAATGCTAATTATCATGAGATATTTTGGAGGTAGCCTGATTGGTATTGGGAGCAAGACAGCAGAAAATTAAAATATCTGCTAATTTCTCTTGACTCCACATTCTCAAAAGCATTCAGAAATGAAGAACTCTAATTTCACTGCTCTCATCTTTTTTTTTTTCAGATGAATAGATTGTAATAGATTTCAGAAGCTAATAAAAATTCAGCCAATTTCCTGGTCATTATCAATTACACAACCAGGTTTTGAGACGTGGAGTAATAATTTGTTTCCTGCTCGTAAGACACATCCAGCGAGTTCTTCATCACAATACCACTTAGATGCATCTGTCTTGTCTCTTTTCGTGGTCATCTGGCACTGGGTGTTTTCGAAGGGCAGGCCTATGTCTGTCTCATTTGGAGCCACATTCTTGGTCCCTAGCACAGTATGTGACACACAGTAGGCCCTTGACATGTATTTGTTTAAGGCAGGATCTGAGCCTAGATGTCATTATTTTATTTATTTATTTTTTTGAGCTGGAGTCTCACTCTGTTGCCCAGACTGGAGTGCAGTGGCCACTCCTGGCCACCGCAGCCTCGACCTGCTGGGCTCCAGCGATCCTTCCACCTCAGCCTTCCGAGTAGCTGGAATTACAGGCACGCGCTACCACGCCCGGCTAATTTTTTGATTTTATTGTAGAGATGAGGTCTCACCTGCCCAGGCGGGTCTCGAACCCGTGGGCTCAGGCAATCCACTCACCTCAGCCTCCCAAAGGCGCAGGATTACAGGCTGAGCCACCGAGCCCGGTGATGTCATTATTTTATACTTGAGTTACTGTAGGGACTTCTTAGCTCTGTTTTGGTGCCTGTGGTTCTGAAGTCATTCTGTCTGTGCTCAAAAACTCAATAAATTTTTCTCATTCTAATAAAATACTGTTGGTAAAACAAATTTAACGAATCAATAATTCTAAACCTGCAGGTTAGACAAAGTCATAAGGTAGGAAACTAAAATAAGAGGGGTAGCTATTTGAGAAGGCACAGTTGTTGTTGTTATTATTACACAGATAATATAATTGTATGCTTAGAAAATTCAAGAAAGTTAATTGACAAGTTGTTAGAGTCAGTAAGAATATCATCAAGAAGACCAAAGCCCAAATTCATCAGCCATGGCTGGTTAGGAAATGGAATGGGAAGAAGATTCCATTTACAACGTTCTGAGCGCCCACACCCACACCCATGCCGGCCTGTGCTTGGAGCAGAGGTCCGGAGAATGCCCTCCTTCCAGCTCTAGGCTGCACTCTGTCCCCAAGCAGCTCTGTTTGTGCCCCAAATCTCATAAAGCTGCTCACAAAACTGTTTTGTCGGCTTCTGGCTCTTTCCAGTGTAAAAAATAGGGCTCAAACCCAGTCTGCTGGATGGGGGAAATCAGAGGATACCCTCATTATCAATTTCATCCCCCCCTTGGAGAAAATATTTACTATCTGATTCATGGCAGTATACCTCTATCTTTAGCATGGACAGCCTTTACAATTCTATCCCCTGAGGTGAGTGTCTCAATCCATCACCATTTCAGAAGAAGGAGATTATGGCTTTAATGAAAATACCCACTTGAGTGATCTTGGAAATAAAGAGCTGTCTTGCCTGAAAACACTATTAAAATCTCCACCTCTCACTGCGATTCAGAAGATGGGAACATACATTCTAGCACCTGGTGCCTGGGGCTGAAGCCTGGCTTTGAGCCTTTTAACAACTCGCCATGTGCCTCAGTTTCCTCATCTGTAGAACAGGATAATAATAACATTTACTTCATAGCGTTAGAAGGGTCAAATGAGTTAATTCAGGTAAAGTGCTTAAGACAGAGTTCAACATGTAGTAGGTGCTCAATTAATGTTAATTATAATCATGGTACATGACTGTTAATTCAGTTTCTACTATCAAGGATTTAGTGATCTTACTGTCCAAATTTCAGCCATGGATATTACTACATGGGGGAATGTGGTGGTGAAGGGGCATCAGTGCAGTATTTGGCAATGGTTTGGGGCAATGACATCATACTGATGACCCCATGCCATCCCTAGCACGCCCCCTACCACCCAAGAATGGGGTTGATATCCCTTCCTCTTTGTAGACCAAGCTGGTAGACTGAGCTTCCTTTTAGCATATCACACATGAATCTTCACAGTCAAATAGTTTACTTCTCCATCCTGAGGGCAGGAACCTGGATCTATTTGTCTCTGTGGCATCAGCTAGCACACAATTTACAAACAAATGGACAGTGAAAAGTCCTAGTAGGATTCAGAAGGGTGGTTTCATTTTGGAGGTCATTCCTGCCTTTGACAGCTTTGTGTATATAGTAGGATGAGCCCTGAGTTCGAGGTCCAAGAATGTAGCTTTGGTTTCTAGCCCTGCCTCCTAGTAGTAGCTTGGGAAAGCCACTTAACTCCTCTGAGCCTCATTTTCCTAATGGATGAACTCTTTGTAAATTTCAATTCACTTTGCATATTGGTCAGTGCTATATTGACACTGATGGTTATTAATGATGACTCTTTTTAAGCACTAGGAATGGAGTCTGGCACATAATAGGTGGTCAATAAACATTCACTATATGAACTGGATTTGGAATTCTGAGTGCTTGACTGAAAGTGCGCCCACTTAAAGCTGATAAAGGAAACTTTGGAAGGATCTGGAAGAAGAGAGAATTTTTTTCCCAGGGGGACTTTTATCAAAATACGCTACTTTAAGAACAAGGCAACCAATTTCCATTTTGCAGGTTACGTGTAGGGTGGAGAGGGAATTCACCTACCTGTCCTTGCTTAAAAATAATTTCAAGCAATTAAAATATGTGTGGGGAGAGGGCAATGGGGAAAATACTGGGAGAGTCCTTAATCAGGAAGGAAGACATAGTTCCTCAAAAAATCTGCAAGACCAGGCTGGGAGGATGAACCAAGATAGAGGTCTGTAGACACAGCATTTGTCTTGTCCTGTGCCCTGAATACCAATCTCTGCAGTAGGCCCAACGGCAAGCACAGAGCACAAGCGGTGATGTGCAGACTTGTCACATCCCAACTCTGCTGCTCACTGCATGACCTTGGGCAGGCACTTTACTTCTCAGAGCCTCTGTATCCCCATGTGCCAAATGGGCACGATAGAAGTGCTGACCTCACACACACTGCTGTAAGGATTAAGTAAGGTGCATATGTTTGGTCTGGTGCTTGGCTTAGAGTAAGTACTCAATAAATAGTAATAGTGATGATGATGATGATGATGATACTTATGATCCAGATATTGTCTTCCATATTATTTGAGGCTAGTATAAAGGATACATTTATGGGATTAAGAAGGCAGTCATCCATCCATCCGTCCATCCATCCATCCCTTCACCCAATACTTACCATACCCCTTACCATGTGCCAAGGCCCACCAGAGGACATCAGAGTCAAGAGGTGACTTAGACTCCATGCCTACTGCCAACAGCTCATAGTCGAATTCAACATCTTTTCAGTATCCCTAGGTAGAGATAAGTCCTTCCTCCAGTCCCCACAGGAATAAAATGTCTCTTGACCCCGGCCACCCTCGCCTCTATTATAGAACTTGTCCCATTTTATTATGATTACTGATTTGCCTCTCTTCTTACTGGGAATGTGAGTTCTATAAGGCAATGACCATTGCATGTTCAACTTTGTGTTTCTCGCCCTCGTCATCCCCTGTAATCTCTGGCACAAAGTAGGGCCTCACGAGAAATGGAGCTTCATGACACAGCCTATAGAGCCCAGGTGTGGATCTGAGGGGAAATCCTTGTCAGTTTTAAAAAAAGAAACTCTTCTGTTGGCTGAGCAGCCAGTATGTGCCAGGCACTTTATGTATATTATTTTACATATTTCTCTCAGTAAGTTAGGCACTCATCTTCATTTTCCAGATATGGACATAGAGGTTCAAAGAAGTTAACTATACACAGCTAGAAAGTCCAGTTGGAACTCAAGACCAGGTCTTACAGACTTACTTTCTTCCAGGAAAGGCCTTTCGAATGGTAGGAGAGACGATAAGGCCAAAAATGTGATGGCATAAATGGTGTGTGTGTGTGTGTGTGTGTGTGTGTGTGTGTGTGTGTGTGTATTGCATACACAGTCAAGTTTGAGGAAGGCATGAAAATAGCAAACTCAAATCCCTACAGGGGCAAGGCAGAGAAATAGGTCAGGTGTAAGAAAAATCTTTGTGTTGGGGGAACGTTAGGGAGAGGCAGGGACTGTGGTGAATTGGACAGTACAAGCCCCATCTAAGGGAGGCTTTGATTGCTTGATTCTAGGTTCTTGGTGACAGTCAAAGAGTGCCCAGTTTTGCCAGACCTTAACATTTTTCAAGAGTCATGATAAATCTGGATTTTTATGAGCTTGCTTCTGAGTGCTATTTAAGGGAGGGTGCTGCTTTTAAAGAAAACCTTAAAGAGGCGACTCCCACATTCTGGAAGGTCTGTTTCCAGTAGGCTGTGGGGTAGGTATGGCCCCTGGTTCACACCTCTTCAGAAAAAAAAGGGTGGTTGAGAAGGATGTTAACTGGCAGGCATTTGACTGGCATTTTGGAAGAAGCATTTAGTGCTCAGAGTGATGTAAAAAAGAGTCTTATTTCCCAGAGCCATCCTCCTCTGGTCAGAAGGTCTGTTTTGAGAAGATCCAAGAACCAACCAGCCCTTCCTCTTCTCTTCCACGAGCCATCTCTACCCCTTTTCAAGATATCCTTGGAGTCCCTACCTCAGTCTTGGGGTTATTATCCCTTCTTCCCGCTGGACTCTGTGTCATCAGTACTGAATGCAGCCACGGTGACAATGTCCCTCCGTCACACTGGCCAGAGCTCAATCCTGTTAATTTGTCAAATGACTGTGCTGAAGGTGACCCTCTTCTTCTCAGTTGCCTCCGTCGAACAGCAGCCTGGTCCAGGCGCTCGTTTCCTCTTTGTCCAGGATTCTTACAACTGATAGCTGGGTCCTTAGCCGGCCTTGCCCACTGCCATGACCAGGATGACTGCTCTCCACTGTGCTGTGGGCACTGCCTGCAGTCCCTGAGAACCAGGCACAGTCGTCCTTGGTGTCTGAGGACATCATTAGCCTGTTCACTCTCACAACTGTCTGTGTTTTACGTGGAGACTGAAGGTGACAGTGGCTGTGGGGGTCCACTTGGATGTAACAAGCTTGCTGTAAGCACAGACCCTGACTCACACTCCTACTGGGTACCAGGCACTGTTCTGGGCACCCTGCAGATGCTTCCCTCTCTCTCTGCCCAGTGCCCATAAGAGTCTCCCCATGACTACAGCCTCCTCCCTCTCTGCCAATCCCCTCTGCCCACTTACTCCTTCATAGCAGCCAGAGAGATCTTTGGAAAACTCAAATGAGACCATGCCAAGTCTTCAAGGACTCTCTTATCTTCTTGCAGCACTTAGTCAAGTCTCAGTCCCTTACCATGACCCACACGGCCCAGCCTGTGCCCACCTCTTGCTCTTGCTCATGGTACTCCAGCCGCACTGCTTTTTAGTGCCTGCTCATGCCCACCTCTGGGTTTTACTCTGGCTGTTCCCTCTGCCTGGCATGCCCTTCCCCCTGTGACTCCCCTGGCTGGCTCCTTCTCATGATTCAGGTCTCAGCTCAAACGTCACCTCTTTGGAGCACCCTTTCCTGATAACCCATCTCAAGGAGTTCCCTGTTGCCTTACCCTGTGTGAGCTCCACAGCACGATTCTGTGTCTAGAATGGTTTTGTTTGTGTGTCAGTTTCCTTGCTTTTTGCGTCTTCCTAGTAGTATATATAACTGTGCAGGTACCTCTTTGCATTCTTCTTTGCTTTTCTCCCACAGCCTGGAAGAGTGCCTGGCATGAAAAAGGGGCTCCATCCATGTGTGCTCACTGTTTAAAGTTGATATTAACAACTGCATTCCCAGAGGAGGCCACTGAGGCTTGAAGAAGGGGAAATTACCAGCTTAAGGCCTCTTAGCCAGTAACATTGCAGCGCTGAGACTCGAACCCAGGTCTGCCCAATTCCTAGACCAGTGTCACCTCCATGATGCCCTCTGCTAGGGAGAAGGGGTGTTCTGGAAGGGTCCTAGGTGTGTAGGGTAGACACGCTTTCTGTGGGGGTCAGGAGTATGGGCCCCGTGTACCCATTAAGCGATGCCCACACCCACCCTTCCCATGGCACTGTCCCTCTTGAGCACTCTCGCCAATCACTGCTCTGTGTCACCACATTCCAGGGAAGCCACTGCTTTCCTTTCAAGAGGCAGATGATGGCTCTTGTCAGCAGCTCCGTGGAGCTGAGCTGTGGTGGTGAGGCCAGGAATGCTAACAGCAACGCGTTGCAGCTGGAACAGGACCGCCGGCCATTCTATACCTCAGGCAGGGCATGTGTGTGGGGTATGCGTGCCTCTGCGTGTGTGCATCTGTGTTCATGTGTATGTGGTGTATGTGTGTCTCTGTGTGTAGTGGGTATCTGCCTGGGTGTCTCTAGGTGTGCATCTCTCTGTGTGTATGTGTGTGGGGGTATGTGTGCATCTGTGTGTGGTGTGTGTCTGCCCATGTGTCTGCATCTCTGTGTGTGCACCTTTGTGTGTGTATGTTGTGTATGTGTGCATCTGTGTGTCTCTGTGCATGGTGGGTGCCTGCCTGGGTGTCTCTAGGTGTGCATCTGTGTGTGTGTATGTGTGTGGGGGTATGTGTATATCTGTGGATGGTATGTGTCTGCATCTCTGTGTGTGCATATGTGTGTGTTGCATATATGTGCATCTGTGCCACTGTGTGTGTCTCTGTGTATGGTGAGTGTCTGCCTGTGTGTCTCCAGGGGTGCATCTCTGTGAATGTGTGTGGGGGTATGTGTGCATCTATGTGTGTTTGTGTGTGGTGTGCCTACACATGTGTTTGCATCTTTGTGTGTGGTGTATGTGTGCATCTGTGTGTATCTGTGTGTATCTCTTTGTGTGATGGTGGGTGTCTACATGTGTGCATCTCTGTGTGTCTATGTGTATTGGGAGATATGTGGGATCTGTGTATTGTGTGTGTCTGCACTTCTGTCTGCATTTGTGTGTGCATCTTTGTACGTGTGTGTGGTGTCTTTGTGCATGTGTGTGGTCTATGTGTGTGCCTGTGTGTGGCCTATGTCTGCATGTGTGTGCACCTCTCTGAGTGTGTCTCTGTATGTATGTGTGTTTGTGTGTGTCTGGGTAGAGTCCCTCGGTTGAAACTAAATGGCTGATAGCTTGCTTTACACTTAGCTGAAATGATAAGAAATGTCTGTGGCAGAAAAGCAATTCCCCCAGCTCTACCAACTGCCAAATATTCCGGCAAACAAGCGGAGAGAGAACAGGAGTTGCCAGTGGACACATCAGCTCACAGGCTGCAGGATGTGCTCTACCAGCTCAGGGCCGACTCACTGGCTTCTATAAGGCACTGGCTTCCTGTCACTCTCTGCTAGTCTCACACTAAGACTCCCCCACTCTGCACTGGCCACTCGAGACACTCTGGCCTTTTCTGTCTGGATATGTATGGACCCATTGCCCCCTGCCTCAGGGTCATGGCACAGCCTGCTCCCTTGCCCTCTCCCTTCCATTCTTCCCTTCTCTGTCCCTCAGGGTTCAATTGTTGAGGGGCACTTGCCTTGGCCCTTCTGCCTGAGTCAAGTTCCCCCAAGATAAGCTCTCATGGCACCATATTGCTCTCCTTCGTGACCTTTCTACAGTTGAAGTTTTACATTTATTTGGATTTCTGATCATGCTGCTCTTTCCCGTGTGTGTGTGTGTGTGTGTGTGTGTGTGTGTGTGTGTGTGTGTGTATGTAAATGTCACCAGGGCAGGGAACAGGTCTTTTTGGGCTTGCCATGTGCCTAGCACAATGCCTGGTACCTGACAATGCCAGGCCAGGATGGATGGATGAATGGATGGATGGGTGGATGGACAGATAGACGGTCAGATGAATGGATGTACAGACAGACAGATGGATGGATGGGTAAATGAATCAACGAATGCAGGTCTGCTGGCCGAGCATGCTGCTTTCCCTTCTCATCCCTCCTTGCCATGGGGCAAAATGAAAACACACATTTGAGGTTAAAAGTGCCAGCTTCCTCTCAATGTAGTCCAGTGGGTCCTGACCTTCACTTAAGATAAGCACATCCATTCTGCTTCCACTTTATAGAAAAACCAAGATCCTGGGTAATCCACACTGAGAAGCTCCCTCCCTTTGCATCCCACTGAGTTCTGAAGTAGTGGCCTTCTCTCCGTGCCCTTTCTATACATTTCCCTTGGTGGAGGGGGAGGTGGAAAGCCTATTCCTGCTGCCATGACAGTCAGAGCATACTGGCTCTGGAATCCAGAAGACTCAGGTCTGAGACTCAGCTCTGTATCTCACTAGCTGTGCATCCTTGGAGAACTTCCTTGCCCGCTCAGCCTGTTTTTCCATCAAGGGCATTGTATTAGATCAATGTTCCCCACTGTAGTGACTGACTGGCCCACTGCAATGAATTGAATGCTTGTGCCCCTCCCTGCTCTCTGCCCCAGCACCATTCACACATTGAAATCCGAACTCTTAATGTGATGGTTTTTAGGAGGTGGGGCTTTTGGGAAGTGATTAGGTCAAGTGGAGCCCTTCCAAATGGGACTAGTGCCCTTATAAAAGGGACACCATAAAGCTCTCTTGCCCTCTTTCCCCATGAAAGTCTACCACAAGAAGGTGGCATCTACAACATGGAAGTGGGTCTTCACCAGAACCAGACCATGCTGGTGCCCTGATCTCAGACATCCAGTCTCTAGAACTGTGAGAAATATATTTCTGTTGTTCATAAGCCCCTAGTCTATGGTATTTTGTTATAGCAACCCAAACTGACAAGACACTCACCAACTTTATGATTTTTGCTGTATTTTTGTGTCACTTGACATATTATTTATTTAAAAATTTGTCTGAAAGTAATTTGCTTTTTTCTTAAATTTATGCTTTATATAATTGTGCTGTCCAATATAAATATAATGTAAGCCACATAAGCAAATAAAATCTGAGTAACCACAATAAAGCAAAAAGAAATTAATTTTAGCAATATATTTTATTTAACTAATATATCCAACTATAATCATTTTAAGGTAATAATGAGATATTTAACCTTTTTTTCATGTGAAATCTTCAAAATCTGGTATGCATTTCACATTTCCAGCACATTTCTCTATGGATGCTAAATTTTCATTAGATGTCCCTGGCCTTTGTTTAGATGTCATAAAATGTATGGTTGAAAGAATAGATTTACATACTGAAGTTGTTCCAATTATACAGTTATTTTCTAATAACTAAATTGAGCATCAGGCTTCAGTTGTAAATTAATTAAAATAAAATGAAATTAAAAATTCAGTTCTTCAGATTCACTAGTCAAATGTCAAATGCTCAATGGCCACCTGCTTATTATATTGAACAGCAGATATATATCCACCCTAGATGACAAACTAGCTCCCTTGCTGTAAACAGAAGGTAGCCTAAAACATAAATAAAATGGTAACATAAGAGTGACAGTAAATTCTAGCAAGGTACTGCTGCCTGTCAGTGTCTGAGTCCAAGGCTTGCTCTCTGACTGTTACAAAGGGAGATTTAGCACATATTTAAAAGGTGTTAAAAGTACACACCAGCACCAAGCCAACACGTTCCCTTTGATGGAATCAGAAGGATTGAGAAAACCGAAAAAGGGATTTGAGGCTGAAGACTTGTACCACCAACAGTAATCCTCTATATCAACAAAAGGAACCAAGAAAATCTAGGTGATCACTCTGAGCTCTGAAATCCCCTCACCTCTTTCTCCTTTACTTTTATCACTTTGCTTCCTCTTAAGAGACCACTAGTAGTGTGATTTCATGAGAAGCGAACTAAGAAATAAGAAAACCAAGTTCTGGTGAACACTTGGCCATTCCTAGCTCTGCAACTTTGGAAACAGTCTCGAATTTCTCATTTTGTAAGATAGGGTCGTTTGAACTCATCAAAAACACAGCAGCCATGGAGTACTGGATACTGTGCCCTGTGCAGCTCTGGATTATCTCATTTGATCCACATCATAAAACCCTGTGAGAAGCACTGTTATACCCATTCAACAGACAGAAACAGTGACTCAAGAAGGATAAAGCATTTTGCCAGAGCACACCAACAGAAAGTCACGAGGTCTGGGGACCACGGAGCCCACTTCCTAATCCACCATGCTGGCAGGTTCTAAGGACTTTTCCTGTTCCAAAAACAATGGTGGATTTGTGTTCCAAGATGTTGTTAACATGCAGTTTGTGGTATTTCTTGGAGTTGCTTCTTCTGGTTCATGCCAAATCCCTGACTTCCTGAGTTGGCAAGCTTTTCCTGTTGAGCCACACATTTCTCTGGGTCTCTATCCCTATTTTTTCCCTCTCCTCCCTTCAGACGTTTGTTTTTATTTTCCACCTGCTGCGGCCTTGTTGGTGTTTCTTGGTGGTTCCCACAGATTTCCCCACCCCCAAGTTTGTGAACTGGCAGCCTGGTGGATCACATCAAGCCTGCAGATATGTTTGGTTTGGCTCATTAAGTGCTGGCTCACATGGTGTTTTAAATTTTTTGAATTAGAATAACATTTAACAATTGGACTTTTCATATAAAAACCTGGATTTCTGGATTTTTGGAACAATTTGGCAGCACTGAACCAATGGCTGGAAATCCAAGTGGTGGTGGCACTTTCCTGCTCCCTCAGTCCTTATCTTTCCTGTTGTGGTCACTCCCACCTCTCTACCTGGCCAGAACATCAATTGTCATTGAGGAGTGTATGCTGCTATTTTCTTGTAAGGAAGTTGGAGAGGAGTACTGACTATTACTCTGTCACTTCTTAGTTATATGACAGCTGAGACACTTGGGTAAGTGTCTCAAAGTTCTCATCTGAAAAATGGGCATAATATACACAGGTCTTAAAGAATTATCAAGAGAATTAAACGAGGCCAGGTGCAGTGGCTCACACCTGTAATCCAGTACTTTGGGAGGTTGAGGAGAGAGGACTGCTTGAGCCCAGGAGTTCAATACTAGTCTAGGTAACACAGCAAGACCTCATCTCTGCAAATAATAAAAAAAAATAGCTGGGCATGGTGGTGCACACCTGTAGTCTCAGCTACTTAAAAGGCTGAGGTGGGAGGATCCTCTGAGCCCAGGAGGTCAAGGGTATGGTGAGCCATGATTGTTAAGTGAGCCACTGCACTCCAGCTTGGGTGACAGATTGAGACCCTGATGAGATAAAGATAGGTAGAGGTAGAGGTAGAGGTAGAGGTAGAGGTAGAGAGAGAGAGAGAGAGAGAGAGAGAGAGAGAGAGAGAGAGAGAGAGAGAGAGAGAATGAGAATGAATTCAGCGAGTTAAGGCATCTGAAATGCTTTGAAGAATCCCTAGCACATAGTAAGTGCTGTATTAGCAATTATTAAGAGAAAAATGCTGTATTAGCAATTATTAAGAGAAAAAACTGTTTTCCTTTTGTACATATGTCTCAATCACTGAGGGAAATTGAGGGAGACCAAGAGAGCCACATGCTTACAGAAAAACAGCAAGGAAGTAAGATTCGTTGGGTAAGTGAAGCATTTCTTAGAACTGGACCATTTTATTCATTTATATTATCTGACTGCCCTTTGCAGGTATTTGCATTCAAGGCACCTGGCTACCAGCATTTCACAACACCCCCTACAGGGCTGGCGTTGGCTATCAGCGTTTGCCTACAAGTGTTTCAGATTCACAGGTAAGTTCAGCCTCAGGACAGAAAGTCCATGGTCCCGGCTGCAGCACCCAGGGCAATCTTGCTGGTGGTGTTTGTAGGTCTCATGTGCCAGCTTCAGCAGAAGGCCATTTTATGTTCTGGACTGATAATGTTTCTGGGAGTTTCACTGAATTGCAGGCAAATCTTTTAGGGGAATGCATTTCCTAGTCTTATGGTGGAATTGATTGCTTAATCCATTGGCTCGTTCTCTTCTAGTTTGCTAGAGCAGGTTGTTTCATTTCCACTTAGAGTGAAATTGTGCATTCATGGAAAAGACCCTTGCATGGTGATGTGTGGCTACAGGGCATTTATAAGGCTCGAACACGTGGATGTGTTAGACAATAACACAATGCGTGTTACTATTTCCTGAGCTCCTACCAGGTGTGAGGGACTGAGAAGCCTTTGCATGTTTTATTTCCAATCACCACAGTATCAATCCAGGGCGCAGAAGGTTAATAACATTTATTGAGTTCTTCCTCTATGTGAGAACAAACACGTGCCAAGAATGGGGCTGAGCATTTTTACAATTTCATCTAATCCTTAAAACAACCCCATGAGATTCTACTGTTATTACTCCATCTCATGGCTGAGGAGGCTGAGGCTCAGAGAGGGTGGGACATTTTCTCAAGGTCACAGACTAGCAAGTAGGAAAGTCAGACTCCAAACTCAGCCAGTCTGACATCAGAAACCACTCGCTTATTTGCTGAACTTGGCTGCCTACTTTCTTGCAGATGGGAAAACTGGGGCTCAGTGAGGTAAATATTATATCTAAGACCTCACAACAAACACAGGTAAGACACAGGATTCAAATCCATGTTCGGTTCCAGTGCAAAATACTTCACAAAGCAGAGCTGACATGATTGTTACAGAAACCGTGCAGGAGCATGGATTACAAAACTGCTGTCCAAAGCCAGCCCAGGCAGCCTCCAGCACAACTGCACCACTGGTCTATGCTGATGTCCCATCTACCAGGCCGTGTCTCCAACTAGAGCTACACAGGCAGGGCCTGGCTCTCCTGGGACTTTGACAGACCCATCAAGAATGACTTGTCCAAGGTCACTCAGTGAGTTATTACCAGAATAAGCCTGGAATCCTGGTCTTCCGATGCAGTGCTCTTTATCTAACACTATAACAAGTGTCCTATGTTCAAACATGCCTAAGGATGTACCTTAGACGTGGATGAGGTGAGTCATGAAGAGACTGGAGTGCGTGTGAGTTCTCAAAAGGGGCAGCAACTAAATAAATTATAATAAAAATACACAATGGAATACTATGAAGCTATATAAAAGAATGATAAAGCATCAGATATACTGTTATGGGTGACTAATGTAGTAAGTGAAAAGAACAAATGTAGGACAATGTGCTCATTTTGGGGAGAGTGAAAAAAGGGTGAGTTGAAATCTACAATTCATATTTCCTTGTACATGCACTAAGATACAGAAGAAACAGACACCAATAACTGGTTACCTCTGGAGTGATGAATTTGAGGATTGGTGGACAGGAGGAGTGATGGAAGGGAAACTTTCAAGTGTATGCCTTTTTATATTTTTAGGTTCTTGAACTGTTTGAATGACATTAGCTATTTAATGCAGAAAAAAAGGGAAGAAAGAAAGAAAGAAAAGAAAAACTAAATAAATCAATCCTTAGCTACAGAAAATTGCTAGCTTCTGGGAATGTGAATGGAGTATCAATTCTTCTGGCTTTTCAAGAGAACTTGGAAATCAATTTCTAAAAAATTTCCAATTTTTAATTTCAAATTGTTCATTGCGAGTTTATAAAAATACAGCAGGTTTCTACGTATGTGTCCTGCAAACGTGCTGAACTTGTTAGTTCTCAGGAGCTTTTTTTTGTGGCATCTCTGTGATTTTCTATAAAGGTCGTTACATCATCTGTGAACAGAAACAACTTCATCTCATCCTTTCTGTTTAGCTTTCAGTTCTTTTCTTGCCTTATTGCTCTGGCTAGGACTTCCAGTACGATGTTGGACAGGAGTGGCTAGAGCGGTCATCCTACCTTGTTCCAGGTCTTAGGGGGAAAACATTAACTTTCACCATTAAATATGTTGTAAACTGTAGGTTATTTATAGGTGCCTTTTATCAGGTTAAAAAAATCCTCTTTGTTTCTAATTTGATGAGTTTTTATCACGAATGGATGTTGACTTTTTAAAAATGCTTTCTCTGCATCTATTGGGATGGATCATGTATACTTTCTGTTTTAGTCTGGCGAACTATACGGAATGATTTTGTTAAACAGAAGTAGATCTTACTTACCGATCCCAGAGAGAAGATGGAGGCAGGGCCCCTGGGGAGCCACTGGGGACACACACGTTCCACCAAGAAAGGCAGGGAGGGAACGGAAGGGCCGAAGTCTGTATTAGGACCCAGTGCATCACCCAAGCAGGTTTCTCACATGGAATTCTACTTGGAGGATGCTGAACAAGCAAGCGGGAGTTCGCTGAAGTCACTCTGTGACTGGGAGGTGGTCATTTGGTCATCTGCACTGTCTGTGTGGGGTCCACATCACATCAGGATTCGGTACATAAGTGGTCTTCTTGCAGGTGAAGTTTGGGCTTCCAACTGGTCCTCACTTCCCTTGGTTTAGGATCAGGTACCCTTAGTGATGTTATGTGTACCCCCCTCCCCTGAATGATTTTCAAACATTCACTCAGTCTTGCATTCTTATGACAAACAAAGCTGGTCTTCATGTATGAGGGGGGCCCAAAAAACCCTGGAATTTATTTATAAAAATCGTGTTATTTATTCTTATGTGTTTAAACATTTGATATCTTTTAGTGCTTCTGCCATTTTTTTGTCTCACTTCTTCCACACTGGCAAAATGTTTCCCTTTTTTTCAGCTGGGGAAACCAAAATGTCGCTTGGGATGAGATCTGGTGAATAGTGAGAGTGAGGCATGGGGGTCATCGCTGGTTTTGGTCAAAAATTGCTGAATACTCAGTGCAGTGTGGGCAGGTGCATTGCCATGATGGAAGAACTTGTTTGCCACAACCTGGGGTGTTTCTTCCATAGATCGTGACGCAACCTTCTCAAAACTTCCAGATTAAAACTTTGGTTGACTATTTGATCTGAAGAAACAAATTCTGAGTGTATTGCAAGGAGTTCACCCTCCAAAAGATAATTCTGGTTTTTTTGGCCCCCACCTTATATTATCCTACAAATGTATTGCTGGATTAGATCTGCTAATATATTTTGAGGATTTTTATGTCTATGTTAATGGGGAATACTGGCTGTAGTTTTCTTGTAGTAATGTCTTTGTCTGATTTTAATATTAGGGCAAAGCTGGTGTCATAAAACAAGTTGGGACTTTTTCCTAAATTTTAAATGTTAAAAAAAATAACTTATGGGGTGCTTACTCTGTCTGGGCATTGCATTTAGTGCTTAACCCATTTAATATTCACAAAAACTCTATGAAGTATGGACTATTAGTATTATCACCTCCACTTTAAAGATGATGAAACTGGCCAGGCTCGATGGCTCAACCTGTAATCCCAGCACTTTGGGAGGCCAAGGCGAGTGAACTGCCTGAGCCCGCGGGTTTGAGACCAGCCCAAGCAACTTGGTAAGACCTCATTTCTACAATAAATAAAAAATTAGCCAGGTGCGGTAGTGTGTGTCTATTGTTCTGGCTACTTGGAAGGCTGAGGCGGAAGGATGGCTGATGCCCTGCAGGTTAATCCTGGGGTGGCCATGGGTGTGCCACTGCACTCCAGCCTGGGTGATGAAGTGAAACTCCAACTCAAAAAAATAAAATATAAAATATAAAGATGATGAAACTAAGGCACAGAGTGGTTAAAGTCACTTGCCTAATGCTGCACAGCTTTTGAGCTGTGAAACCAGGACTCAGATCCCAGAGATCCAGCTCCAGTTTGTGCTCTTAACCTGTTTACTATGTTTTCTCGAATTAAAGAAGTTTATAGACGAAAGAACACATCTGCAGGACTCAGTGCAGCTCACTGGCTGCCAGTTTCCCACATCTAGTTAACAACAGCGAGAACTCCCAGGTGTCCCAGGTGTCAGGCTTATGTACTATCTGCCAGGCTACAGACTCCTCACCTCCCTTCATCTCACCCCCACCCCTCAAAGGCAGATATTATCATCCTCACTTGGCAGCTGCCAGAACGCTCCCTTCTGCTGGGTGGCGTGCAGTTTCAAGCTATCATCTCTTCCCTCATCTTGTCTTCCTTAACATCGGTGGCACCTTTCAGAAGGAAAAATTTTGAAAAACATCTCTCAAATCTCAGTTCAGTTTCACATGGTTCCTTCCGCATCGGGGTCTCTCCCATCCTCCTGCTCGCTGTCTTCCCCTAGGAGTTCAACTCCTGCATTGCCTTCTCTTTTGTATTATTTTGTCCCAGATGGCCCAGTGAGTGTCTCCAACCCTTCCTTTTTTTTTTGGCTCTGCTGACTTATGTCATGTGTCTCCAGAAGTGAGAAACACCTTGCTTACTTAAAAAGAAAAGACAGGGGATGAGATGGAGTTTTAGGAACAGCTGGGACACCAATTTTCTCCACTGAACATGTAGAACAAGAAGCATGAGACCAAGGTTATTAAAATAGCCTTCTGGCCACAATGAAGGCAATGTGACAATGAAAAGGGCAGGTGTGTTTGCATGCTGCTTTAACTGTATGACCCTACACAAGATGTGCCACTTCTCTGAATCTCAGTTTGCTCATCTGTAAAATTAGTTCAGAGACGGGTCACAGAGGTGTGGTAGGGATTAAGTGCAACAGTAGGGGTGACAAAGATCTGGTGTGGAGCTGGTACTAAGTGCCTTCCTTGAACCAGGCACTGTGCTAAGCATTTGCACATAGATCATCTTACTTAATAGACACTACCTGTGTGGGTAAGTAGGTCCTACTGTTAGTCCCATTATACAGATGGGGAAAATCGTGGTATGGAGAGGTGAAGAATTCTTAAGTGGCAGATCTATACTCATATTTCACATTAGAATTCCTTGGATCCCACACTTGGCTGGTTAAATTCGGCCATCCTAGAAGCAGGGAATTGGACCACATAACTTTTCCCAAGCTCTTGCTCTTAACCCAAAGATTGAAGGTAGAGACAGCTGCCACTTTCCCCCAGTTACTGGCTCTCAGTTACTCTCTCAGGCACTCATCACCCATCTCTTGGTTCCCACCCATGCCTCCAACCAACAATGAGAGAATTTAGAAAACTTGGGGTAAGGCTACTGCTGGGAACAGCGATTCAATTAAAATCTCAGTTTTCAACAATCTGAGCAAGGCCTGCGGTCTGTTATTTCACACTCAACACAACCACCCTCCCAGTTGGAGTGGTGGGGAGTGATGAGGGCTCCCTAATTGCTGGTGACCTGGAGGGGGGGTCTGGGATGGGGGTGTTGGATGGGGGACTATGGCGGTGAACTCAACAAGAGGAGTCACACACTGAGCTAAGCCCTTCCCTCTGTGCACCTCTCAGGCCCTCCCCTGGTCACCAGTGGGGCTGAATGAGCCCCATTCCTCCTTCAACTCAACCGGATTCGTGTTAATCACAACTGCAGAGGCACAGCATCATCCGATGGGCATCAGGCACTGAGCTGAGTGCTTGACTGGCACTGTCATCTCCAGCAACACCCTTACTTCTCACCACCATTTCAGGGGGTGGCTAGTCTCATAATGTCCATTTTACAGATGTGGAAACTGAGGCACAGAGACATGAAAAGGCCACAATATAACCCAAGCTGAACTTGGGTTAATACTTTTAGTTGCCAGGACATATATGCCTCTCCTGATGGCTTTAAGAGAATGACTCAAGGATTTCACCTTTGAACGAACCTTGTGGGCTGTTAACAAATGTGCTATCAGCCCATGAATTTTTGAACAAGGCTGCCCCCCAACCTCCATCATGCTTGTCTAGGTTACTCAGTCCTTCTGCACCTACCTGCTGCCTTTGGAATCACAGGCTTCCATTTGTGAGCTCCTTGAACTCACAAACTGCACCGTGTCCTTGACTTCTTCTTAACACGTGGCTTACCATATGTGGCCAAAACTGTTGGTTAAGAGTATGAACACATCAACACCTGCCAAGCTCTAATCCTAACTTCATGTTTGTAAGTTCTCAAACTCTGGACAAAGTCCTTGCCTAGCACAGTGCCTGGCATACAGTAGGTGCCAATGCTGCGGGTCAGAAAGGCCCTAGTTGGCACAGAAGTCAGGCTGTGAAGGCCCGAGGTACCTGGATGTCTCCGAAGGTCCGAGGTTTCCTTCATTCTTCCCAACCTCATGTCCTTGTTTTGCACTCTGAGAGGGTCAGCCTCTCCCTCGTCTGTCTTTATGTCCCTTAAAGGATTTTCATTCAAAAAGCCTGGGAGAGTGAGTGGCTGCCTCAGTCAATAGGGGAAAGACAGGAAGAGGCCAGAAACATTCTGATGGGGGGAATCTGAGGGGGAGGAAGGGGGTCTGCAGCTTCTCCAGTTCAGCAAGCATCACCAATAGCCAACCTTCTCAAAAACTCATTTCCCAAAGAGCACTTAGGAGAGAGGCTCGGAAGGGCCGAAGGGGGAGTAGAACCAGGACTGAAATCAATCCCAGCTCAAGGTAATTATAGGACACGTGCTACCACCCTGGCAGGGCACTTCAGAGGCAGAGCTTCTCTCCTAGGGCAGCCAGAGCGATTAGTCAGGAATAAAAACCTCATCACTCGTGGGGTAGGGGGGAGGGAGGCTCACACATTAGTAAACTTGTGCCTTCTTGTGTCCATTGGGAGGAGGGATTTATTTAAATGACCTCCTCAGGGGCCCTAGCTGCCAAGCTGAATGTTTTGGAAAGGAAATCTCAACCAGGGTCTCAGAAACCCAGCTCCCAAGTTCCCGGGATCCCAGGACGTTGTGGTTCTCAGACTAGACAATGACCGGGAGAAGATGCTCACATTTTTAGGCTGCACATTGGGCTTTTTTTCTTTCTGCTGCTTTCTGTCCCTCTGTCCTCTCTGCATGCAGGTGATCTTTAGGAATATATCTGCCACAGAGACTGGAAGGAGGGGCTGTTCAAAGCTGGGGCCTAGGAAAAAAACCTCTCAATCTCATCTGTCTCTGACTCTATCTAATCTCTTTCTGTTTCTCTCTGTCTGTCTCTTCCCTTCTCTCTCTCATCTGTCTCTCTATCTCATCTGTCTCTGTCTCTCTCCTCTTTCTCTCCCCTTCTCTCTCTCATCTACCTGTCTCTCTCTGTCTCCTCTCTTTCTCTGTCTCTGTCCCCCCCTCTCATCTCTCTCTGTCTCCCCCCTCTCATCTCTCTCTGTCTCTGTCACTGTCTTCTCTCTCTCTCTCTCTCTCTCTCTCTCTCTCTCTCTCTCTCTCTCTCTCTCTCGCCTCCCCGCTCCATCAAAGGACCCCAGCAAGCAGCCCTCCCACCCCACAACAGCACAGCTCTCTTCAGGAATTCAGCACAAGTCTCAGCCACACTTTGGAGAGGACATTAAGATATGGGACCAGCCGGAAATCCGCAGCAGCCCTGAGTTGCCCAGGGTTGGTGGACCTGGAAGCAAAGCTAGGGGGTGAGGCAGGTCCTCAAGGAGACTGTGACCCCCCAAGGTGGCAGCCACCACGGCCCAGTGAGTCCCCGCACCCTTGCCCTGGCCAGGACACGGTCCCAGAGCCACCCCGACTCTCCTCATCTGCGGGAAGACCCCTTTCTCCTTCAGGGGTGGGAGCAAGAGGCATCTGTGCTCTATCCCAGTGTCCAGCACCAGGGTGTCTGGTTTCATCAGACGGGGACACGCAGAGGGGCAGAGGGGCAGAGGTGCTCGCGGTGGGAGGACGCGCAGGGGCACGAGAGGAGGGACGTCTTCATGAAGCCTTCTGTCCAGAACGGGCAGTCAAGTAACACACAACCCGCCACCGACGCCCCCAACGCTGTCCCCTCCAGACGCGCACAAAAAGCGCCCTCGAATCCACACACACCACATCAACTCACACTTACACCATGCCCGTCGTCCGCCTGCCCCTACATCCCGCGCGCACACATGCGTGTACACACACACACACACACACACACACACACACACACACACGGTCCCCTCCAGGCCACAGCAGCTCCCCCCCTCCCTCCAGTCTGGTAATCTCCGCAGTTGTCCTTAAGGCTTAAACTTTTTCCGGGGGGCGCCAGGGAACGCCCGGAGCAGGGGCTGGGGGCTCTGGGCTCAGCACCTAGGGCCCCTCACTGCCCTCCCTCTCCCCCACACCCCTCACCTGGCAAGCCGAGGCACAGCAGCAGGCTGTAGTAGACCACGGGCACGAAGCCCAAACCGCAGGCCGAGCCGGGGGACCAGGACAGCGAGCTGTTGGCGGCCAGG